>NC_044926.1:19437192-19493428 GCF_003576645.1 Ipomoea triloba | reverse complement strand
TTGAGAAAAGTTGAGAGACTTGGAAGGAAATGCTTAGAAAGTGTATATTTTCAGCTTGGAAGAGTTCTTGCTCGTGGTGGGGAAGAAATGAAGCAAGGAAAGGGTTTTAAACCACTTCGCGCGAAAATCCGCGAAAAGTCTGGTGCCCGCCCACGCACGCTACCACGCGTGGTGGTAGGCGTGGGAGCTCTCTGATTTATTCCCACGCCTGCTCACACGCGTGTGAGCGGCGTGGTGGCTCTCTGGAAGTTTTCCACGCCTAGCCACACGCGTGGTGGTGGCGTGGAGGCGTGCTGTGCAAAGCTTACCTCGGTTTCCCCCTTTATCCTTTGCTAGTGATGATGTTTGTCAATTGATTGCGGGCAACTTATAACTCTCGGGTGTTTAATCTGTACTTATTAGCTCAACCGAGATTATAGAAACATTATTGAAATAAAACTAAGTAAAACATAGAGTCATTTTCATTTTTGGTCCTATTGTTATTGGGGCATTACTAATTTTAGTCCACTTCATTAATTTTTGCCACATTGCGGCCAGTTTTATGTAGTCCTTACCACTTTTAGTCCACCATTAAAATTTTTGTCAAATGGCCATCCTAAACAGGGGTATTTTTGGTCTTTTCATGCTTTGGTCATCTTCTTGACCCTTTACAGCGATTTTTCTTACGCATTTTCATTCAATGAAGAGGTCCAGCGAAAGCCATGTGAGCCAGATTACAAAGCCATGGCTTTCGCCGGACCTCTTCATTAGATAGAAATGTGTAAGGAAAACTACTACAAAGCGTTAAGAAGATGATCAAAGCATGAAAAGACAAAAATACCCCTATTTTGGACGGTTATTTGACAAAAAATTTTAACGGTGGACTAAAAGTGGCAAGGACTAAATAAGACTGGCCGCAATGTGGCAAAAATTAATGAAGTGGACTAAAATTGGCAATAGCCTAATAACATTAGGACCAAAAATGGAAATGACTCTAAAACATACTACATAAACTAAGAGAATTTTAAAGAAAAAGTAGGATAACATTGGGACTGCCTCCCAAGTGCGCCATGGTTTTACGTCTCCTGGCCAGACATGGTGTGGCCTATCCTTCAAGGCACACAGACTTTGGGACCCGACCAAGCGTCCCGTGAACCTTAGCTTCAAGGAATGTCCCAAGGTGGGAAACATCCTTGAATACCCACAAGAATAAAGGAAGAACAACATGCAAGGTTGGATGAATGTTAACATTAAACACTCTCCTCAACTCTTTTAGGATGGTGTCTGCTTCCTTTCCTTTTTCCTCTCTTTCCCCCCTAAAGATTTTCTCGTTTGTTTCAAACCATATCTCCTCACTCCCTTCCTCAATCTCGAGTGTGGTCAACTCTCTCCACTCAACTCTTTTCATAAGATCAAACATGAAAGACCTATCATTTCCCACCATCTCTTCCTCACACTCCTTTTCTTCATCACTCCACTCTATTGGGTTAGAAAAATCACTCACACTCTCACACGAAAAGNTTAGAATCTTTGAGAAAAGTTGAGAGATTTGGAAGGAAATGCTTAGAAAGTGTATATTTTCAGCTTGGAAGAGTTCTTGCTCGTGGTGGGGAAGAAATGAAGCAAGGAAAGGGTTTTAAACCACTTCGCGCGAAAATCCGCGAAAAGTCTGGTGCCCGCCCACGCACGCTACCACGCGTGGTGGTAGGCGTGGGAGCTCTCTGATTTATTCCCACGCCTGCTCACACGCGTGTGAGCGGCGTGGTGGCTCTCTGGAAGTTTTCCACGCCTAGCCACACGCGTGGTGGTGGCGTGGAGGCGTGCTGTGCAAAGCTTACCTCGGTTTCCCCCTTTATCCTTTGCTAGTGATGATGTTTGTCAATTGATTGCGGGCAACTTATAACTCTCGGGTGTTTAATCTGTACTTATTAGCTCAACCGAGATTATAGAAACATTATTGAAATAAAACTAAGTAAAACATAGAGTCATTTTCATTTTTGGTCCTATTGTTATTGGGGCATTACTAATTTTAGTCCACTTCATTAATTTTTGCCACATTGCGGCCAGTTTTATGTAGTCCTTACCACTTTTAGTCCACCATTAAAATTTTTGTCAAATGGCCATCCTAAACAGGGGTATTTTTGGTCTTTTCATGCTTTGGTCATCTTCTTGACCCTTTACAGCGATTTTTCTTACGCATTTTCATTCAATGAAGAGGTCCAGCGAAAGCCATGTGAGCCAGATTACAAAGCCATGGCTTTCGCCGGACCTCTTCATTAGATAGAAATGTGTAAGGAAAACTACTACAAAGCGTTAAGAAGATGATCAAAGCATGAAAAGACAAAAATACCCCTATTTTGGACGGTTATTTGACAAAAAATTTTAACGGTGGACTAAAAGTGGCAAGGACTAAATAAGACTGGCCGCAATGTGGCAAAAATTAATGAAGTGGACTAAAATTGGCAATAGCCTAATAACATTAGGACCAAAAATGGAAATGACTCTAAAACATACTACATAAACTAAGAGAATTTTAAAGAAAAAGTAGGATAACATTGGGACTGCCTCCCAAGTGCGCCATGGTTTTACGTCTCCTGGCCAGACATGGTGTGGCCTATCCTTCAAGGCACACAGACTTTGGGACCCGACCAAGCGTCCCGTGAACCTTAGCTTCAAGGAATGTCCCAAGGTGGGAAACATCCTTGAATACCCACAAGAATAAAGGAAGAACAACATGCAAGGTTGGATGAATGTTAACATTAAACACTCTCCTCAACTCTTTTAGGATGGTGTCTGCTTCCTTTCCTTTTTCCTCTCTTTCCCCCCTAAAGATTTTCTCGTTTGTTTCAAACCATATCTCCTCACTCCCTTCCTCAATCTCGAGTGTGGTCAACTCTCTCCACTCAACTCTTTTCATAAGATCAAACATGAAAGACCTATCATTTCCCACCATCTCTTCCTCACACTCCTTTTCTTCATCACTCCACTCTATTGGGTTAGAAAAATCACTCACACTCTCACACGAAAAGNTTAGAATCTTTGAGAAAAGTTGAGAGATTTGGAAGGAAATGCTTAGAAAGTGTATATTTTCAGCTTGGAAGAGTTCTTGCTCGTGGTGGGGAAGAAATGAAGCAAGGAAAGGGTTTTAAACCACTTCGCGCGAAAATCCGCGAAAAGTCTGGTGCCCGCCCACGCACGCTACCACGCGTGGTGGTAGGCGTGGGAGCTCTCTGATTTATTCCCACGCCTGCTCACACGCGTGTGAGCGGCGTGGTGGCTCTCTGGAAGTTTTCCACGCCTAGCCACACGCGTGGTGGTGGCGTGGAGGCGTGCTGTGCAAAGCTTACCTCGGTTTCCCCCTTTATCCTTTGCTAGTGATGATGTTTGTCAATTGATTGCGGGCAACTTATAACTCTCGGGTGTTTAATCTGTACTTATTAGCTCAACCGAGATTATAGAAACATTATTGAAATAAAACTAAGTAAAACATAGAGTCATTTTCATTTTTGGTCCTATTGTTATTGGGGCATTACTAATTTTAGTCCACTTCATTAATTTTTGCCACATTGCGGCCAGTTTTATGTAGTCCTTACCACTTTTAGTCCACCATTAAAATTTTTGTCAAATGGCCATCCTAAACAGGGGTATTTTTGGTCTTTTCATGCTTTGGTCATCTTCTTGACCCTTTACAGCGATTTTTCTTACGCATTTTCATTCAATGAAGAGGTCCAGCGAAAGCCATGTGAGCCAGATTACAAAGCCATGGCTTTCGCCGGACCTCTTCATTAGATAGAAATGTGTAAGGAAAACTACTACAAAGCGTTAAGAAGATGATCAAAGCATGAAAAGACAAAAATACCCCTATTTTGGACGGTTATTTGACAAAAAATTTTAACGGTGGACTAAAAGTGGCAAGGACTAAATAAGACTGGCCGCAATGTGGCAAAAATTAATGAAGTGGACTAAAATTGGCAATAGCCTAATAACATTAGGACCAAAAATGGAAATGACTCTAAAACATACTACATAAACTAAGAGAATTTTAAAGAAAAAGTAGGATAACATTGGGACTGCCTCCCAAGTGCGCCATGGTTTTACGTCTCCTGGCCAGACATGGTGTGGCCTATCCTTCAAGGCACACAGACTTTGGGACCCGACCAAGCGTCCCGTGAACCTTAGCTTCAAGGAATGTCCCAAGGTGGGAAACATCCTTGAATACCCACAAGAATAAAGGAAGAACAACATGCAAGGTTGGATGAATGTTAACATTAAACACTCTCCTCAACTCTTTTAGGATGGTGTCTGCTTCCTTTCCTTTTTCCTCTCTTTCCCCCCTAAAGATTTTCTCGTTTGTTTCAAACCATATCTCCTCACTCCCTTCCTCAATCTCGAGTGTGGTCAACTCTCTCCACTCAACTCTTTTCATAAGATCAAACATGAAAGACCTATCATTTCCCACCATCTCTTCCTCACACTCCTTTTCTTCATCACTCCACTCTATTGGGTTAGAAAAATCACTCACACTCTCACACGACCACTCTATTGGGTTAGAAAAATCACTCACACTCTCACACGAACACTCTATTGGGTTAGAAAAATCACTCACACTCTCACACGAAAAGAATGAAGCATCATCCCTTTCACTCACCAACTCACTCTCACCCAAGACAAAGGATTCATCTTCTAAAAAGTTAAAGCAATCATAATCATATTTAAACAAAAGAGAATCCTTACAATCATTAATCAATATATCAAAATTTTTCATGGAATCATCCTCCCGAAATTTAAAGCAATCATAATCACATGTAATGGAAATATTAATGCAAAGGGAGTCATCCACACAAGTGTCAAGGGTGTTTGCAATAAGAGCACAAGGATTGTCAAGAAAATTAGCACAAGAGAAATTAGAAATTTTACCATATTTTGGCTCTTCATCTTCCCATACTAGCTCAATGTCATCATCCTCACTTTCCATTTCTACCTCCTTTTGATTTTCCAATTCGAAAATTGGAACTTCTTCAAGCACCGGGGCATAACAATCCATTTTCTCTTCAACATTCTCCTCTTCCCTAGCATTTTGCGCGTTTTAGTCCTCTTGTATAATCCTTGGATGAGATTCCAAAGTGGGGATGTCATCTATGATAGTGGAGTTAGCTCTGGATTCATTCATTTTCATGAGCTCCTCCATCATAGATAGCATCTTCGTTTCAACTTCTTCTAATGGAAGACCTTCTTTCCGGAGGGTAGCGAGATAGTCCTTTAGTTCGCTCTTGATTTCGGCTTTTAGTTTAGCCGTATCCTCCTTGGCCATCCTAGTGAATTCGTCAATTTTTGCTTTAAGAATTTCAATTTCATCGGTGGCCGGTGGGATATAATCACAAGGATCTATATGGGTATTATATGGGAAAAAGGGTAGTGCTTCAAAGGAATGGGTAGTGTTGTTTTCTTGGTGAATTTGTGATGGATGTGGGTAGTAGGTGTTTAGGTGGGAATTTGACTCGTGAGTATAGCTTGGGTCGAGTTGCTTCATTATTTGCACAAGCTTACTCTCTATGTTTTGGGATATTTCTTTGGAGCTTAATGAGTCAATTTCTTGGAAATTGGGTGATTGTGAAGGGTAATTTTCTTGAAAAGGTGGAGGTGGTGTTTCATAAAGTTGTAGGTGATGATTGGGTGTATGAATTGGATAGGGATATGGAGGTGGTAATTGGTGATGTGGTAATTGGTGTTTCATAAGGGGTAGTAATTGGTGATGTGGAAATGGATAAGGGTATGGAGGTGGAGGGTAAGCATAGGTGGAATGGGGGTAATAGGGATATGGTTGGGGTTGAGGACTTGCATAGGATTGTCCTCCATGATGTGGGTAACCATGGAGATTCATTTTAGCACTTATTGGCAAGCTTCAAGAGGTTTGCTTAAGGAGAATTTCCTGCACAATAGCTTAGCCAACAACAAATAATTTTTGCAACTAAAAGTAGTTGCAAGTGAGCACGAGATATTCAATATAATAGAAGCTCACTTCTTCAAGCAAAATAACAAAATTAAGAAAACGAAATAAACAAAAAGAAAGCAATTCAAGAACTCGTAAAATTCTACTTCTAAGATGTCAACACTATTCGAAACCGTTTGCAATCCCCGGCAACGGCGCCATTTTGACAATGATTGTTTGTATGGGGTGAGTGGGTATGTTAAGGTGTAGTGGTAAAACGAAGAGTCAAGACTCCCCGAGTGTCGTGTCTCTCAAGGATGACGAATGGGAATCGAATGGGTGTGTTGGCATTTAAGAGGTTGAAGGAAAAGAGTTACAGGAATGGCTAGGAGTTGGATTCATTGGTAAGAGGGTAAGGTTGATAAAATGTTGTGTAAAGTAAAGAAAAGTAAAGTGGAGATTGGGGCTTTAGGCTTTTCCATGTGGTTTATCTTTGGTTGGTTTTGTGAATGCAAGTTGTGGAATAGACTAGGAAGTTCATGGCACACTACCAACTGGCATCACACTTTGGACTCCCACATCCTCATTCGGTTGGGGCATTTCATCGAACACTTTGTCTACCACTCCTCTCGGATCTTGTCCTTTCGGACTAAGAGCGGAGATGTGGGTGAGTGAGACTCGTGGGTGGCCGCTATCGCGCGCACACTCACTTCCTTTGGGTTTGCTACCTAATGTGGCCACAAAAGGCACAAAGCTTAAAGAACATCATCCACACAAGTTCAACATCCAACAAGCAAGCAATTCACAAATCAAAGCAATAATATTAAACATCCACATAGATCTACCATGGGGCCACCAATCCCCTATCTAATATACTCTAGCATACTAAGAAACAAGAAAAGGAAAAGGAAATTCAAAGAAACAAGTATTGAATTAGAAATTGAAGAGAATGGTTACCACCCCTTGAAAAAGGGGATCTTACAACCTTGATCTTGAATCCCAATCTTCCTTCTTGCCCTTGATCTATTCTAACTATGAATGTAAGGAATTTTCCCCCAAGAGAGGAGAAAACCCTCTAGATCTAACTATCCTATTCTATCAATTTTCTGATCTATCTCCTTCCTCCTCTTTAGGTTTAGGGCAAAAGGGATTTATATAGGTGACAAAGAAAAGGAACAAATTTCCCAAAATAGCCCTTGGCCCAACCACGCTTGCTCACACGCGTGTGAGTGGCGTGGTGGCTCTCTCGAATAATTCCACGCCCAGCCACACGCGTGTGAGGCTGCGTGGGGCGCTACTGCATTTCAGCTTGTTTGTCTTTTGCTCTATTTTAGCTTCAAATCCCTCTCCAACCTGTGAAATACTTCAAAACTCTTTCTGGAAATGTTGTTAGAAGAAATTGATCGCATTTGAGTTGAAATGCATGCAATTGTTGTAATTGGATGTCAAAACGATGCGCTTTTAATCTAATAAAGACCCCTTATAAGTGCTATCCTTGGCGCTTATCAAAGTTTCCACACTTAAACCTTGCTTGTCCTCAAGCAAGCATACTTTCCTAAACACTAATCATATAAGCACCAAGGATAGTTCTTTCTCTCACGGTTAATCGATCAAGTGATGTGTAGGTATTCGGAGTTGAGCGGGTGAAATCCCCTACACTATCTACCAAGACTACTAAACTCGTGCCAACCAAATGTAAGAAATATGCTAAGGAAGTCAAGGTCTCGATGGATACTATATAAGAAGTTTTTATTCACACCTTTAAGCATGCAAGTGACAAAAGAGTTTTCACCTTGTATTTTCTAGGGGCCTCCAGCCGATCCGACTAGTGGGAACGATGCTCACCTCTTAGCCAATTTCCACCCTAAGGCCAAAGCCTCTTTACATTATATAAGTGAGGGCAGGGACATGGACCGCTCATCGCCATGGCTTGGGCGATCACTCTATTTTCTCGCTTCCNAAGCAATTCACAAATCAAAGCAATAATATTAAACATCCACATAGATCTACCATGGGGCCACCAATCCCCTATCTAATCTACTCTAGCATACTAAGAAAGAATAAAAGGAAAAGGAAATTCAAAGAAACAAGTATTGAATTAGAAATTGAAGAGAATGGTTACCACCCCTTGAAAAAGGGGATCTTACAACCTTGATCTTGAATCCCAATCTTCCTTCTTGCCCTTGATCTATTCTAACTATGAATGTAAGGAATTTTCCCCCAAGAGAGGAGAAAACCCTCTAGATCTAACTATCCTATTCTATCAATTTTCTGATCTATCTCCTTCCTCCTCTTTAGGTTTAGGGCAAAAGGGATTTATATAGGTGACAAAGAAAAGGAACAAATTTCCCAAAATAGCCCTTGGCCCAACCACGCTTGCTCACACGCGTGTGAGTGGCGTGGTGGCTCTCTCGAATAATTCCACGCCCAGCCACACGCGTGTGAGGCTGCGTGGGGCGCTACTGCATTTCAGCTTGTTTGTCTTTTGCTCTATTTTAGCTTCAAATCCCTCTCCAACCTGTGAAATACTTCAAAACTCTTTCTGGAAATGTTGTTAGAAGAAATTGATCGCATTTGAGTTGAAATGCATGCAATTGTTGTAATTGGATGTCAAAACGATGCGCTTTTAATCTAATAAAGACCCCTTATAAGTGCTATCCTTGGCGCTTATCAAAGTTTCCACACTTAAACCTTGCTTGTCCTCAAGCAAGCATACTTTCCTAAACACTAATCATATAAGCACCAAGGATAGTTCTTTCTCTCACGGTTAATCGATCAAGTGATGTGTAGGTATTCGGAGTTGAGCGGGTGAAATCCCCTACACTATCTACCAAGACTACTAAACTCGTGCCAACCAAATGTAAGAAATATGCTAAGGAAGTCAAGGTCTCGATGGATACTATATAAGAAGTTTTTATTCACACCTTTAAGCATGCAAGTGACAAAAGAGTTTTCACCTTGTATTTTCTAGGGGCCTCCAGCCGATCCGACTAGTGGGAACGATGCTCACCTCTTAGCCAATTTCCACCCTAAGGCCAAAGCCTCTTTACATTATATAAGTGAGGGCAGGGACATGGACCGCTCATCGCCATGGCTTGGGCGATCACTCTATTTTCTCGCTTCCTAGGATACATGGCTTGGGCGATCACTCTATTTTCTCGCTTCCTAGGATAACTGGCTTGGGCGATCACTCTATTTTCTCGCTTCCTAGGATAACATCATCAGGCTACTCGACTTCACATGGAGATTCATGCTTTTCCGAAGGTCAGTGCAATGGGTGCCTGAATCCTAGTTAAGTGGCTCACCTCCTCTCTATTTTCTCATCTTTCAAGATCTCTTTGGGGTAACCGACTTCACATGGAGATCCATGCTTTTTCGAAGACAGTGCAATGGTTACCCCTTATCCAGACAAGATGGCTCACCTCACTTTTATCTCTAGGAATGGCCTTTTGCCTTTATTCACGTTTCACCATATCAACCCCTCATGCCTTTTTCTAGGGATTAGGGATTGTTTTCACTCATAGCTCACTTAGGCTCTCCTTTTGCCCCATGTCCTGCTGAGATTAATTCAGTTTCCAAGCTTCGCTATTCTTATCTTTCTAAAACTCAAAGGATTCACACTCCCACTTCGAGAGATCCTTGACTGAGGTCCAAACAAAATATAAGGTGAAATCATGCAAGCACTCATTAAAATTTTCAAATTGGGTCAAAATGTGCAAATTGGTGCAAAGTGAAGCTTCCAAAGCATATTTAAGACATTCAATTCTTGGCACAAGGTTAGGAGCCCTCCTAGATAGTATTGGCAATAACACACCCTCTAGGTTCCTATACCTTATCACTTAATCAATCAACTGTTTCAAGAAGCATATACCCTTTCCACACTTAAAAATAAACATCGTCCTCGATGTTTCCATAAGGAACGGAGGAAAAAGGATATATGTTTAAGGGTTCTACACACGCCCTTTTTCCACACTTAAAAGTGCGAACTAGGCTAAAACAGTTCTAACAAACAGACTGCATCCAACACAACAGTTTTATGCAGCTCTTCATTTGCGATTCTAGAAAAATAAAGTAAACCAAAACAGGGCATTGAATCAGGATAAAAGAAATACTTACAATTTGTATCCTTATCAAAGTTTTTGCAATCTGAGTTTGCCCTTTAAACACAGTTAGAGTAAAGGTAAAGAAATAAATTAGGAATTGAAATTATACCTTTCAAGATTGGTCTTTCATGGTTGTTGGTGGAGTGGTCCCTTCTTCTTCTTATTTGTGGGTTGCCTCTCATAAGCGCCACGTTTAACGTCTTTGGCTAGACGAAACGTGCAAGACAAAACATAAACAGAAATATAGCTAAAAATATAAACAAAAGTAAAGAGATTGTCCACAATCAATTGTTCAGAGTTAACAAATCACAAGTCATCATCATCAAGATTTGTCTTTTCTCTTCTTCAGTTTCTTCTTTCTTTCATGCTCTATTGATTTCCTTGATCTCTCTCGAAATCTCATCCAGCTTTTGCATTTGCTCCAAGTGCAATTGGTATTGGAAATTTTGGAGGGATCTCCAATCCGTGACTGGAGTGAACCAGCTCAGAATGTTGAATCTAGAGGAGTTGGGGTCTTGCTCTTCAGGTTGTGGTGGAGGTATAGACGGTCCGGGCTCTCTTTGTGGTGGAGAATACATTGAAAAATCCAACGGCGAATACATTTCCGGGAGAGACGGGGAATTGAATGACATCGGAGAAGGAGTCAATCCTGGGGATGTCATGGGCGTGTTAGCGTGATCATCCGCCATCTCCTCATCTACCCTCGTTCGCACTAGTTGTCTCAAGTGAAGTTTTGCGACGTCCTTGGGAGATAAAGGAACTATATGCGCTCCTGGAAGCCGATGTTCGAACCAATTCATTTTCATTTGATTGCCTAGGGAGACGCATAGCCTTGTCACCAAGGGGCCTATGAAGATTGCCCTGGCTGACTCTTGCTGTTGTGCAACAAGCAAGTTTCTACAAATCGCGCTCATATTCACCGAGTTCTCGGTGTCCATACTCCAAAGCATGAACAGCTCCGCCTTTGAGACTCGGTCATATGTCTCATGCCTTCCTTCCCATGAATGAGTGATTACCTTCCATAAAACCTTTAAATCCTCCCTTATAATCTGAGAGACTCTCACTCTTGACCCTTCCCATTCGACTCCTTGTCTTGCAATCTTCGACCAATATGTTCTCGGTAAATCTCTGTCTCCAAAGTCATGCCTTAGTCTCCGGTACTAGTGCTTTGACTGATCATCCTCGTCATAAAATCCAAGGAGAACACCCAAACGGTTGGCCGATATATTATAGTCCTGGTTGAAGAGTCTAAACTTAATGGTAGGGCTATAGAGATCTCCAGCTATTCCGTCAACATTCAAACTTGCGATAAACTCATATACTAGAGGGATAAAAGTATCCTGTCTCCAGCTTAGAAGATTGTTCCAATATGGCTCTGCAATCAACCTCTCCAGTCCATATTTGCACTCATAATCCTCCAACACTCTCAAGTCTACATATCTCCATTGCACAATAGGGTAGTTTAACAACTGCATGTACCGACCTAGCATTGTAGCAGTCATTAATAGAATTTGATTTCTGGTGGATTCTTCAAAGTAACGAGTGTTAGTGTCCCTAGCACTGTTTCCATCTGCCGGGGCTTTCCCTCTTTGGAGCCTTTGAGCAATCTGTTGTGCAAGGTCATATGGCGAAGACATCTTTCCTATAACATAGGTAACCAAAGCAACACAAGGAAAAACACTTGTCAATCTTAAATATTGATTATGAACAATATTGCACATATCTAAAGAAAAATCATAAGAATTCAATGCATGCAACCATCATTTTGATATCCATCAACAATTCTATCCTATACATGCAAGAACTAGCTCATACCATTCCATACTCATTTCATAGTCAAAAGGTCAACATATGGTCAACTTCATCTTCTACCTCTAGACTAGCCCAAGGTTGAAAAATGGAAGCAACATGAAAGTTAAAATTGGACCAACTAACTAGTAGAATATAGCAATGTAGTGCCTATAGAGTAGGAAAGTTGCAAACTTTACCCACCATGCTCACTATATCAACAAGGATCTCATCATGACAAGAGAATACCCAAATCAAGCAATTTCAAGATCTAGTCACAAAGAGATGTTAAAACATGAAATTTCTAGTCTATAGAAGCAATGTAGGCTCAATACAAGTCTATCAAGTCATCTCATAACAATATATCTCAAGAAAAATGTCATACAAGAAAAACCCATGGAGATGTTCTTCAAAAATAGAACAAGTTCTTCATTAAACAAGTAAATAGCAAAGAAGAGTATGTTCATACCTTAGAAATGACTTAGAATCTTTGAGAAAANTGTTGTGTAAAGTAAAGAAAAGTAAAGTGGAGATTGGGGCTTTAGGCTTTTCCATGTGGTTTATCTTTGGTTGGTTTTGTGAATGCAAGTTGTGGAATAGACTAGGGAGTTCATGGCACACTACCAAGTGGCGTCACACTTTGGACTCCCACATCCTCATTCGGTTGGGGCATTTCATCGAACACTTTGTCTACCACTCCTCTCGGATCTTGTCCTTTCGGACTAAGAGCGGAGATGTGGGTGAGTGAGACTCGTGGGTGGCCGCTATCGCGCGCACACTCACTTCCTTTGGGTTTGCTACCTAATGTGGCCACAAAAGGCACAAAGCTTAAAGAACATCATCCACACAAGTTCAACATCCAACAAGCAAGCAATTCACAAATCAAAGCAATAATATTAAACATCCACATAGATCTACCATGGGGCCACCAATCCCCTATCTAATATACTCTAGCATACTAAGAAACAAGAAAAGGAAAAGGAAATTCAAAGAAACAAGTATTGAATTAGAAATTGAAGAGAATGGTTACCACCCCTTGAAAAAGGGGATCTTACAACCTTGATCTTGAATCCCAATCTTCCTTCTTGCCCTTGATCTATTCTAACTATGAATGGAAGGAATTTTCCCCCAAGAGGGGAGAAAACCCTCTAGATCTAACTATCCTATTCTATCAATTTTCTGATCTATCTTCCTCTCCTTCCTCTCCTTCCTCCTCTTTAGGTTTAGGGCAAAAGGGATTTATATAGGTGACAAAGAAAGGGAACAAATTTCCCAAAATAGCCTTTGGCCCGACCACGCTTGCTCACACGCGTGTGAGTGGCGTGGTGGCTCTCTGGAATAATTCTACGCCCAGCCACACGCGTGTGAGGCTGCGTGGGGCGCTACTGCATTTCGGCTTGTTTGTCTTTTGCTCTATTTTAGCTTCAAATCCCTCTCCAACCTGTGAAATACTTCAAAACTCTTTCTGGAAATGTTGTTAGAAGAAATTGATCGCATTTGAGCTGAAATGCATGCAATTGTTGTAATTGGATGTCAAAACGATGCGCTTTTAATCTAATAAAGACCCCTTATAAGTGTTATCCTTGGCGCTTATCAAGTATCAAACTACCCCTCACGATCACGAGATGTGGAAGGGGTAGCAACCTTTTGCAAGGTGCAATTAAACCCCACGAGAGGTGATCGAATTACCTCTTCCCGGAAGACTAACACTCTTCCATATGCTTTCATTTCAAATGATTGTGACAACCATTTTAACGCCCACTAGCTTGAGCTTTAATTCCATTTTAATCCCGTTAAACACTACGATTCGTACCTTAACTAATGGATTAATCTTGGTAGTAAGCAAGCTGCTTAGACGTTAGTGTCGTAGTGCACTATCCTAGTGAATTCAATTAGCCCTTAAAGTGCTAATAATACACTAGTCCGTTAGTGTACGAAACACTATTATGTTGGTACGTTAGTGGTTCATAAAACTCACTTTCCCAGTACTAAGCACATTTATCATTAAGCGCTTAAGCTTTATAATAATATGTACATACTACGTACTACCACGTACCGTCTTGCTAAATAGTTAGCAACACATTGAGCCTTTCCGTTAGTACTACAACATTAGCACTTAAGCTCAATTCCCAGATTATTGACCCAACATTCCATCATTTGTCTCAAATTAATTTCACACTAGTAAAATTAGGAATTTCCGATCAAGTTAATTCTAACACAATTAACGAGATCAAATCATCCAAAATTCCAACTAGTTGAATCAAACCATTATAATGTCATTAAGAATATCACTTAAAAATATTCAATACAATTGAGCCGTAATGCTCACGATTATAAGGTTATCTCAATTTTGACAATTGTTTTTCCATGAAATCTAGAACCGAGGTTCATTACGTGATTTCAACCATGTAACACACGAGTTACATTTTGTTGGTCATTAACCATTTTAGCATTTCTCAAACAAATGCTACATATGCACAAAACATATAAATATTGAATCATACATCAAACATTATTTCACAAAATAATACGCATGTATATCGTGATTCAATATCTCAATGGAACATACATATTTTTTAAAACAATAAAAATATTACAAAGATACTACTACAAATTTATTAAAATAAATTCAACTAGATAGGAGATTACATTTGAAATAAACTTCCTAATCCCTATCTCGTAGTAGTCCATCACACCGTGTGCCTTGTTCCATTTGATCAGCAGTCCACTCCCTCGGGGTGGTCTCATCACAGCACATCGGAATCTAGTTGTGACCTTCACTCATCCAACCATCCACCATACCCATTAATCCTAGCAAAGTTGTCTTCAACCTTTTCACCAGGATGACGGTTCGTATTGTAATGACCCTTCACCTTCCTCACATAAACTCGTTCAGGTCTAAGCTTTCGCTTGGCCTTCCCTCGATTATGATCGAAGTTATTGGTCACACTACCACAGTCCTCAGACCATGTAGTAATCACACCACTGGATCTTCCATGACTAATAGCCGATCCAATTGGTACCGAAGGTACCTGCATCGTAGGAATATTTTCCATGATGCCTACACCATTCTGTGAACCAACGTTCACCGGTGCCTGGGAATGTGCAACAACGTTGCCGTTCCCTCCATTGTTGTTCACAACAACATTACCGTTCTCGTCCCCGTTAACAATCACGGGTGAGGTTGGATTTTCCATTTCTCCGTGGTATTCGAGAATTAGAAAGGAATAAATAAGGTTTTAAGATTGTTGAAAATAATTCTCGAAAACCCCAAGAAAAATGGATGAAATAGAAAATCCACAAAAACAAATAAAATTCCAAGAATTTAAACCTACAACAAAGGTTAGATAAACCTGGAATAAGGAGGGACGGAGATGAACGTACTTTGGGGTAGTTGTAAGCACGAGTCGAGTTGCCTCTGTCCTTAAACCCTTATTTACCGCCTCCCGGGGTGCTGGAGCGTTGCGGCCTAGGTTTCTTACCGCCTCCCGGGGTGCTGGAGCGTTGCGGCCTAGGTTTCCTAGGATAAAACATACTACGACCCCTGCGTTTGAGCACGCCTCCTGGGGTGCTGGATCGTTGCGGCTTAGGTTTCCTAGGATAAAACGTGACTTTGGGGTAGTTGTAAGCACGAGTCGAGTTGCCTCTGTCCTTAAACCCTTATTTACCGCCTCCCGGGGTGCTGGAGCGTTGCGGCCTAGGTTTCTTACCGCCTCCCGGGGTGCTGGAGCGTTGCGGCCTAGGTTTCTTAGGATAAAACGTACTACGACCCCTGTGTGCTCGCTTAGGTTTCCTAGGATAAAACGTACTACGATCCTGAGGTCTCCTGCCAATTTTCTGGCAACGTACACGAGTTAAGCCTTTTCAAGCTCATTTTGGGATTTGATTTGCACCCCCCTGCGCACGAGAGAGAGCCTCTATGCCATACAAGTCAATTAGCCTTTAAAAGCTTCTTGTATATATAGTGGGTGAAATCCTCTTCCCAAACCAATGTGGGGCAAAGCTACTTAAGCTTTTCCTACACAAATTCCATGTCAATGGGTCTACTTTGAGAACCAATTTATCATTCATCCATTATCCATTTTGAGCATATAATATCTGTAACACCCCAATTTTCACATCTTGGATTTATTACAAAATCCTTAAAATATAATACATTGCGGAAGCGTCTAACCAGCAGAAAACTGGTGTTACCGCCACGCTTAGGTATCTTTCCTATACCCAAACGCTAAGGCTAAACTTACAACCTCAAATAACCATATCAATATCCAGATATGTACATATGGAAATACTCCCTCAGGGTGTCTATTCTAGGATAGAGTAGTCTTCCACCTCGACTTCCATCCTATTCAGAGCTCATCGGGCCACAGAGGCCCACGCTAGACTGCATCTAATAAAGTACACAACGAAGTGCAGTTAGCGCGACGGCTAAGTAAGGATATCCATTATCACTCGAAAATAAACAAAGGTTTTCAAAATAATTATTCAACAAGAACAAGGTAAGATAACATTACCCAACAATCGCAATCAACCTGCAAACATTTTTAACAACAAGTAATTTCACTTCATTTCAATAAATCGAGCAAATAACTCAGTCATTAATTCACCCGATGGTTAGCTCTCACACATCACCCATGGTACACAATTCTCGCCTTACTCATAAGTGGGGTACGAAATACATCCACTATTAGATCTCGGTGGGGTACACAACACATCCACCTTCCAACTCTCACGTGGGGTACAAAACACATCCACGTTTAACTCACGGTGGGGTACGAAACACATCCACCTTTAATTCACGAGTAGGGTACGAAACACATCCACTATTAGATCTCGGTGGGGTACACAACACATCCACCTTCCAACTCTCACGTGGGGTACAAAACACATCCACGTTTAACTTCACGGTGGGGTACGAAACACATCCACCTTTAATTCACGAGTGGGGTACGAAACACATCCACTATTAGATCTCGGTGGGGTACACAACACATCCACCTTTCCAACTCTCACGTGGGGTACGAAACACATCCACGTTTAACTCACGGTGGGGTACGAAACACATCCACCTTTAACTCACGAGTGGGGTACGAAACACATCCACTATTAATTCATCACACGACTCCATCACCAATAGCTCACTCAGATATATTTTCCCAACCCGCATGCTTAGGTTAGTATTAGTCACGTCATAGAAAATCAAGTATAGAGTCATAATAATTTTCAAAATATAATTATTTTCCATGTTAATATAATGCACAAAAATAATATTTGTCAAAATTGTTTCTAACCATTCTTTTTCAGAAAATTTCAGCTTGGCGCAGTCCGAAAGATTGAGCCGGTAAAAATAGTTCCCGAACTCTTTTTCACTTGAAATTTTTATGGTAGGACCCTAACTCATAGTACTTGATGTTCATAAAAATTTTTGGTCATCAAGGTTCACGAATTATCACAGAAAATTCCATTTTTGCCCTTGGCAGTGTGCTGTCCAGCATTTTTTTCCTCTCTGGACCAGTTTTGGAAAAATAATCGAAAACCATACTTATACTACTCCAAAAATTATGAAATTTTATATGCAGCTTCTACACTTATAGAACTACATGTATAAAAAAAATTGGATCAAAATACATTACCGATTTTTCCCAGAAATTCACGGAAGTCACTGCCAGAGACTAACTTGATTTTACTTCAATATTTTCACAAGTATAAGCCTATATGGGCATAAATCCAACATATACATGCATAAAATAGCTATGAACATGCATAACAAATTTATCAAAAATCAAAGCAAGGATTTTTGAAGACAATTTATAGATCCATAACATAACACATAATCATCACGTAAAAATTCCTAACCGTATAATTTCCTAGCAATTGTCTATATCCAAGTGATTGAGCCAACTTAAGGGATTCCTTACCTCCGTAGAAGATTTTTAAACCGTAAAGTTGAGGGTGTTCCCTTTGGAATTCTTCTCCAAAAATCCTAAAGAAATGTCACCATAACAACAATATTTTTCTTATATTAAACATCAACACTTTAAATGCTAGAGATGATTGAACCATTAAAGCTTAAAGTCTTACCTAGACTTGGTCACTTGAGTTGGGAATAAGTGAGTGGGAGTTCTAGATCACAAGGGCAAGACTTAGAAAATTTCCTCCTTCTTCTACCTTTGTGTATTTTCGAAAATGGAGTGGAGAGAAGAGAGAGATGATCACATTTGCTAGACTAATCTTTTCTTTCTTCCTTTCCTTAGGGTAAATTCGAATGGGAGTGAGGGAGTGGGATGATGTGAGTGATTAGGCTAGATTTACTCTTGGAAATCAAGCAACCAAGTACAAGCCACCATACCTCATTAATGTTACAATCAAGATCAAATCTTAGTTCTAGGATTGGATTGCCACATGTCAACACCCTATTAATCCCTTATGAAGACATTAATCTAATTGGCCAGTTTATGCTTAAATCAGATGAATGTTCGGAGGATTATAACTTAATTCGAGAAAATTCTAATACCAAAATTATCGTAAAAATATTCTCGTCGCAAATCACCAATTTTGGGAATTTTCCGGTAATCCGCCAAATTTAGGTTCAGAGTCCGTAACAATTTATCCCTTACAGTCCAATTAGAATTTCTCTTGAGTTAATCAAAAATTCAGGCTTAATCGTATGATACTTAATAATCCCAATTCTGGAAAATTCGAATTGAATCTACGTCCTTAAAATTTCCTCGATTCGTGACCGGTACGTAGTTCGCAGCTTATCGATAATTAGTCTTACTTATAAAAAAAAAATCCTTCTGAAGTACCGAGAGATCATCTCATAAGTGTCATAGCTTAAAAAATATTTTCGAGCCTTAACTTTGTCGGAAAAACCGAGGGGTTACAATATCGATCTCTTCGTCTCACTACGAAGAATCCGAATCCACTTTGACCCGAACCAAATCGGATGTGGACCCTACATATATTTATACCACAAAATTGCCACTTAAAATGCCATTTATGTCATTTTTCCAACAGTTACAAATATACATCATCTATAAATGTTGAAACCCTCTCAATGTTTTTTCTGCTCAGCTCCTCACCCGTTGGTATGTATCTTCCTGCACTCTATCTTTTGAATTTGTATGCACATAAAGTATGGATGCATTTATTTACGGATTTGATTTTGGTTTTGGTTATGTGATGTAAAGAAACAATGGATGATATAAGGCAATAAAAATTCGTATGGTGCAAATTCAATGATGATGCCGGTTGGTTTGGGTCACAATGAGGTAGCCTCGATCTTCTTTGCTCAATATGTACCGGGTCTATTGAGTTTTGAAGCCAACAATTTCTAATTGTTACTGGGTATATGATATTCTAAGATTTTAATATGATTTGTTTTTTAGGAGTTCCCCATTTGAAAGAGGGTGATGCTCGGCCGCAAGGAGGGAGACCAAGATGGGCGGCGCCACCAAATCCTAGGATGGGTCCTTGGTTGATTCTCTTGAAGAAGATTACTCAGTCTCATAATCTGCTTCCTGAGTTTGAGGTATGTAGAAGAAGTGTGTTGAGAAAGTTTTTGGGGTGTTTTCTAAATAGTTGTTAGAGTTGATTGGGTTAGTGTAGTTTTTTATTCATCTATCATATTTCTATTTTTTTATTAAAATGCATCTTATTATTTATATACACAAGAACTGTTGTCCATTGTCACATTCTTGGTGGCATTTTTTTAATCAATTCCTGTTAACTTTTTTAATCTTGTAGGTGTAGAAGTTTATTTTTAATATGATATTAGTTATTGTGTAACCCCTCGGTTTTTTCCGACAAAGTTAAGGCTCGAAAATATTTTTTTTAAGCTATGACACTTATGAGATGATCTCTCGGTACTTCAGAAGGATTTTTTTTTTTTTATAAGTAAGACTAATTATCGATAAGCTGCGAACTACGTACCGGTCACGAACCGAGAAAATTTTAAGGACGTAGATTCAATTCGAATTTTCTAAGAATTGGGATTATTAAGTATCATACGATTAAACCTGAATTTTTTATTAGCTCAAGAGAAATCTTAAATGGACTGTAAGGGATAAATTGTTACGGACTCTGAACCTAAATTTGGCGGATTACCGGAAAATTCCCAAAATTGGTGATTTGCGACGGGAATATTTTTACGATAATTTTGGTATTAGAATTTTCCCGAATTAAGTTATAATCCTCTGAACATTCATCTGATTTAAGCATAAACTGGCCAATTAGATTAATATCTTCATAAGGGATTCATGAGGTGATGACAAGTGGCAAAACCCAAATCTTAGTCTAGATTGAGCCATTTAATGTTGTGACATAAGGGGTATGGTGCATTAGTACTTGTGACTTCCATTCCAAGCCAAACATTTATGATCATCTCTCTCCTCTCTTCATCCCATTTTCGAAAACACACTAAGGTAGAAGAAGAAGAAAATTGTTCAAGTCTTTCACTTGTGATCTAGAACTTCCACTCATTTTCTCCACTCAAGTGACCAAGTCTAGGTAAGACTTTAAGCTTTGATGGTTCATTCATCTCTAGAACTTAAGTGTTAATGTTAATGCATGAAAATATGGTTGTTATGGTGACATCTTTAGGATTTTTGGGTGAAGAACTCCAAGGAAGGCATCATCAACTTTTAAGTTTTAAAAGTCTTCTACAAAGGTAAGGAATCCCTTAAGTTGGCTCAATCACTTGAATATAAACAATTGCTAGGAAATTACACGGTTAGGAATTTTTTTACGTGATAATTATGTGTTATGTTATGGATCTATAAATTGGCTTCAAAATCCTTACTTTGATTTTTGGTAAATTCTAATATACATGTTACAACTATTTTATGCATGTATAGGTTGTATTCATGCCCATATAAATTTATACTTGTGAAATTATTGAGTAAAAACCGAACTAGTTTCCAGCAGTGACTTTCGAAAATTATTGGGAAAAATTGGTAAGGCATTTTGACTCCAAATTTTGTAGACATGTAGATCAACACGTTTAGAACCTACATATAAAATTTCATAATGATCGGAGTAGTGTAAGTATGGTTTTTGCTCATTTCTCCAAAACTGGTCCAGTGAGAAGAATATTTCGGACCAAGGGCAAAAAGGTAATTTTCTGTGTTAATTCGTGGACCAATATGACCAAAACTTTTTATGGACATCAAGTACTATGAGTTAGGGTTCTACCATAAAAATTTCAAGTGAAAAAGAGTTCGGGAACTATTTTTACCGGCCCGATCTTTCGAGTGTCGCCAGCAGAAACCTCCGACAGCGAGGCTGGACGCCTCGCGGACGTGCGCGTCCGCTGCGCGTCCGTAGGCGCCCAGCCTTCGGCACAGCCCGCCGAACCAGCGGACGCGGTCCGGACGTGCGTCCGCTGGTGCGGCCAGTCGCGAGTCCGCGCGACGCGGACTCGTTTTCGACTTGTTCTTGACCCGGTTTTTCCCCGATGTTTTTAACCTTGAGTGTTGTGACGTTTTGAAAGCCTACGGCCATCCGGGTGAATGTTTTGAAGGCAAAATATTATATTTGTATATTTTACGAATTTGGGAAATATTTGTGCTTTGGAAATTATTATGACTCCTATGCTTGGATTTTCTGTGATGTGACTAATACTAACCTAAGTATGCGGGTCGGGAGGATATACTTGAGTGAGTTTTGGCTATGGAGTCGTGTGACTTAAACGTGGGTGATGTGTTCCCCACGTGTTAATTAAAGACGGGTGATGTGTTCCCCGTGTACGAATCAAAGATGGGTGATGTGTTCCCCACGTGATAATTAAGGATGGGTGATGTGTTCCCCATGTACGAGTCAAAGGTGGGTGATGTGTTCCCCACGTGTTACTTAAGGATGGGTGATGTGTTCCCCATGTACGAGTCAAAGGTGGGTGATGTGTTCCCCACGTGTTACTTAAGGATGGGTGATGTGTTCCCCATGTTCCCCACGTGTTACTTAAGGATGGGTGATGTGTTCCCCATGTACGCCACGTGTTACTTAAGGATGGGTGATGTGTTCCCCATGTACGAGTCAAAGGTGGGTGATGTGTTCCCCACGTGTTACTTAAGGATGGGTGATGTGTTCCCCATGTTCCCCACGTGTTACTTAAGGATGGGTGATGTGTTCCCCAGGTACGACTTAAAGGTGGGTGATGTGTTCCCCACGTGTTACTTAAAGATGGGTGATGTGTTCCCCAGGTACGAATTAACGGTGGGTGTTGTGTACCCCACATGTGAATTAACGAGTGGGTGTTGTGTACCCCACGTGTGAATTAACGAGTGGGTGTTGTGTACCCCACGTGTGAATTAACGGTTGGGTTATGTGAGAGCTAACTGTCGGGTGTCTTGAATAGTAGTGTGGGTGTTGTGTACCCCACGTGTGAATTAATGGATGTGTTATGTGCCGAAGTTACCGACATAATGTGAAATTGTTTGTTGTTAGATTGCTTGCAGGTAGACTGCGATTGTTGGGTAATGTTTATCTTACTGTATTTATTATTGATGGTTGTTTTCGAAAACCTTTGTTTACTTTCGAGTGACCATGGACCCCCCTTACTTAGCCGTCGTGCTAACTACACTTCAATGTGTTCTTTTTAGATGCAGTCTAGCGTGGGCCCTTGTGGCCGATGAGCTCTGAATAGGACGGGAGTCGAGGTTGAAGACTACTCCATCCTAGAATAGACACTCTGGGTCGAGGTTGAAGACTACTCCATCCTAGAATAGACACTCTGGAAGGATTAGTTCCATATGTACACTTTTGAATGTTGATGTGGGAAGGATTAGTTCCATATGTACACTTTTGAATGTTGATGTGGTAAGGATTAGTTCCATATGTACACTTTTGAATGTTGATGTGGTGGTTTGAGGTTGTAAGTTTAGCCTTAACGTTTGGGTATAGGAGTGATACCTAAGCGTGGCGGTAACACCTAGTTTTCTGCTGATAAGATGTAAGCTTCCGCAATGTATTATTAGGGATTTCGTAATAAATCCAAGATGTGAAAATTGGGGTGTTACATATTGTTATCTTATTCTATCTTTTATTATTATCAATTGCAGATGTAGAAAACTGTAGTTTTACTATTTCTTATGAAGAGATAGAGTTAAACTGACAGATTATGAAGAGATAGTTCTATATTAAATATGTATTTTTTAGTTTGTAGTTGATATTTTTTTAAAGAGAAGTATTGTGTATTGCTTCACTTTATAAGTAAAACTAAATTTAATAATTTTCTCTACTTTTTAATAATTGCCTCCCTCACAACTTATTAGTCAATAATCTACACTATTAATAAAAGCAATATCCTCAACTTTAACTTCCCGCCCAAAACACTCCTATACTATTAAGAATTGCGTAATATTGTAAAATATGGTAATACAATTCCTATTCGTAATACAATTGTAAATTAAAATATACTAATACAATTCCTAATAAAATATATTCTTACCTCCTATTCGTAATACAATTCTAGATTAAAATTATTAATCGTAATAATACGGTACATATAAATGCAATTAAAATTATTAATCGTAATAATACGGTACATATAAATGCAATATAAATTATTAATCGTAATAATACGGTACATATAAATGCAATATTAATAAATACTATTAAGATTTATGTAATATTGAAACCATATAAATGCAATATTAAAAAATACTATTAAGATTTGTGTAATATTGAAACTAGGAAACACTCCTATACTATTAAGAATTGCGTAATATTGTAAAATATGGTAATACAATTCCTATTCGTAATACAATTGTAAATTAAAATATATTAATACAATTCCTAATAAAATATATTCTTACCTCCTATTCGTAATACAATTCTAGATTAAAATTATTAATCGTAATAATACGGTACATATAAATGCAATATTAATAAATACTATTAAGATTTATGTAATATTGAAACCATATAAATGCAATATTAAAAAATACTATTAAGATTTGTGTAATATTGAAACTAGGAAACACTCCTATACTATTAAGAATTGCGTAATATTGTAAAATATGGTAATACAATTCCTATTCGTAATACAATTGTAAATTAAAATATATTAATACAATTCCTAATAAAATATATTCTTACCTCCTATTCGTAATACAATTCTAGATTAAAATTATTAATCGTAATAATACGGTACATATAAATGCAATATGAGTTTTTTCCACTTTTGGTCCTATGACTTTAGTGTTTCCGTCAATTTAGGTACACGACTTTCATTTTGCCACTTTTAGTCCTTGACTTTAATTTTTTTGCCACTTTTAGTCTTTGACTTTGATTTTTTTTTTCCACTTTTAGTCCTTTCGGTCATCCGAGCGACAACTTTTAATCGAAATCAACAAATTGTTGTGCCATTAAGGGTAAATAACGTTTAATGTATTTAGAGATTTATCAATAGACAATTTTACACTTAATGACACAACATTTTATTAATTTCGATTAAAAGTTGTTGCTTAAAAAGCGAAGCAGAACAAGCAAATAACGTTTCTTTTTCCTATTTTTTATCTGATTTTATTTATAAATATATTTAGAACTTTATCAAAATACACTTTTACCCTTAATGGCATAACAATTTGTTGATTTCGATTAAAAGTTGTCGCTCGGATGGCCGAAAGGACTAAAAGTGGAAAAAAAATCAAAGTCAAGGACTAAAAGTGGCAAAAAAATTAAAGTCAAGGACTAAAAGTAGCAAAATGAAAGTCGTGTACCTAAATTGACGGAAACACTAAAGTCATAGGACCAAAAGTGGGAAAAACTCAATGCAATATTAATAAATACTATTAAGATTTGTGTAATATTGAAACTAGGCCAGACAATTTTCTGAACGACAATCGTGCCTAGTGTCGGCGCACACGAGTCAACCTTTTTCAAGTTTATTTTGGATTTGATTTGCACCCTCTGCGCGCAAGAGAGAGCTTCTATGCTATACAATTCAATAAGCCTTAAAAAGACTCTTGTATATGTAGTTATGCAAACTCACTTCCCAAACCAATATGGGACAAAAGCTACTTGCAAGCTTTTTCTCTCCATTTTTCTAACTCAAATGGGTCAACTTTGAGAACCAATTTCTCATTCACCCATTGTCCGTTTTGAGCGTACAGTATATCAGTCTTTTCATCTAACTACGAAGAATCTGAATCCACTTTGACCCGACCCAAATCGAAAGTATACCCCACATATATTTGTACTATAATATAGCCACTAAAATACCATTTTATGCTATTTTTTTCAACGGTTATTTGTCCAGAGAATATCAACGCTCTACGGTCAACCAACAATCACTCAATTGATTATCCTATTACTCCAGGTAAAATTTTCTCTAATATAGTTATACTTACTGAATATCAAAATATAAGTGTACCTCAAGATCTTGCAATAACTAACCGAAAAGTAATTAAATTAATGATATATAATGCAATGCAAATTATCTACATATTGCATTTATACACTTATTTTAGAACACTGAATTTTTGTGATATTTGTTGCATGCAAGGAAGACTCATACTATAGTTTATTTGTTGATTCTTATATGTTATAAATCATAATATCATAAGAAACATATACTTTGATAAAATATGAAGCATGAGTAGTCTGCCAATCAACGGTTATGGACATCGCATTTTAACAGTTTTGATTGGCATCATTCTAAAAAGCCATACACCCATTTGGTAATCTGGAGTGAAGTTTGGATTAACAGTTTAGATATATGATTTATACATTCTGATACATTTTTGTTTATTGCCTGATGCCAGTATGATGATTTGAATTTTGAAAGCATAGAAACAAGCTCGAAACATGCTTATATGCTTGAATGGTCTTACCTCAAAGTTACTACCCACTATCAGACAATGCTTTATGTTGTATGTTGGACTCAAGGTTACTAATTTCTCACAATAGTTAGAGACTTGCTTTATATGTATGAAATATTTACAAAAAAAAAAAAAAATTAGACTTTAGATGTGAGTTTTACTTATATATACTTGGGAATCTGAAACATTTTGAAATTTAGGTGATTGGTAAAATCAATATGCTTTATAGTTTGACTATCAAAACTAATTTTATGGAAAAAATCACAGAATATATACATGTAGACTATAAAATTAAAATTTCAGTGTCAATATTGTTATGATTCAATGCTTTGATTACATTAAAAGTGATTTTTTAAAATTTCAAGCTCAAGATATGGCATGCTTGATTAGTCGCAGCTGGAAGGTCAGTGATCCGCTCGCCGACTTTAGATGTCGTTGATCAAATTAATCAGTACATGTGCGACATAAATATTGCAAAAGGACGAACATATTTAAGTTGTAACTCTTTGTGTAAGGCAGAACCAGACGGTGAAAATCTATTAGCAGTACACACTCCTAAATTCTTAAATAGTTTGAGATTGTATGATTTTCTTAATCATTCATTGACATTAATTAAAGGTCGGTGCACCTGTTATGTTATTGTGGAAGATAGACCATTCTCTTGGTCTTTATAACGGTACGCGACTCATCATCATAAGATTGACAGATCACATTGTTGAAGCAAGAATAGTTAATGGGACACATGAATGAACCAAAGTTCTTATCCCTCGAATGTTTCTCACTCTTTCTGATATGAGATTGCCCTTCAAGTTCCAGCATAAATAATTCTCTTTGATGCTTGCATATGCCATGACTATCAACAAAAGCTAGGGCCGAACACTAACTCACGTTGGGTTATTGCTGAAAAAATCATTTTTTAATCACGGCCAATTGTACATGGCTTTCTCCCGAGTCACTCATCCTATTAGCCTGAAAGTGTTAATTAGTTCTAGACGAGGATGGACAAGATTGTGTTGCTACTACCGATGTTGTCTACAAAGAGGTTTTCAATAATGTGTAAATACAATCGGTGATATTATGTTTTTTTTCAAGATGAAAAAATTGCTATATATCTACACAAAAATATATCTTCCATACATATGAGTTAGAATAGCAATTGATTCCTATAACTGAGTTACTAGAGAACGAGCATATTTGCCCAATTTATAAAAATCCTAAACAATGACATATAAAATCTCTAAAATTCTAGCACCACATGCGTACATCTACACATTAGCTATTAATTAAGCAATTATTTGTTGAAATTCAAACAAGGATAACATCAGAAAACATAATCGATCCAAAACATATCTTCAACTGCACTATATAATATTTGATGTTATAATTTATATAATTATATATCAATCCAAATATTCTTAATATATTATAACAAATCCATTCCGTGCATCGCACGGGTGAAAATACTAGTAATAATAATAATAATAATAAATTTTTAGTAAGTTTTGATTCCGATTATAATTCTAATGCTATGATTAAACCAATTAAGTATCCAAAAATATTTTGGTTGCCATAAATCATTGATTATTGATTCCAATTATTACTAATATTTATTATTAATTGCACAATACTATAGGTTTAGTTGGAGTCTTCCAATGTACAATTATTAGTTAAAAATGGTGATTACTATACTTGAATAAATGAAATAATAGTATTAAATTTTGTAACCTCGATTTAAAATCTATTTTGTTAAGGTTATACTAATAATAATAATATAATACTCTAATAATAATAATCCAAAACTCTTAATATAATTTCTCTAATATATTTATATAATAATAATAGTAATAATAATAATAATAATAATAATAATAATCCAAAACTCTTAATATGAGCTCCTAAGTAATTTTTTCTATTAAATTCGTTTATAACGGTAATTATAAATATGGATTATGAAAAATTAGGAGGATTAATACCACCTCATCAATTTCCTATCATATTTAAATTAATTAATACTTTTCCTAATATATCGTACCTTAACGGTGTTCGAACCTTTGTTATAATCCTGATCAATATATTAATCTGTTATTTTATGGTAATTTCCTATCATATTTAAATTAACTAGTAAATTATCTGTGCGATGCACAGATAAATTTTTTATTATATATTTAAATAATAAAATTAATGATGAAATTATAAACAATTTTAATATTTGAAAGTATATACATTTATTTGAAATTATAAGATTTGTATATTAGTGTTGAATTTGATTACTTAAAAATTATAATATGAAAAGTCTAAAAAAAATAGAAGGAAGAGCATGGTTAATTGAATTATTTTGAGTAATAAAAATTTACTATAATCAAATGAAGATCCATATGTTTAATTATTATAGTAAGATTAAAGTATTAAATATAAGTTGGTAATATGGGCGTAATATGTTTATATTTAATATCCTTTAACTATGGACGTAATATGTGTATAGTATGCTTAATTTCTTTTAATTACCCACCGTAATATGTGTATGTTTAATTTCTTATATGGGCATAAAAATTTATCATTAATTCTAATAAGAATGAGGTCATTTTATTATGATTACTAATGGTAATTAAAGAGTATATATTATTAATTATTATACTAATTATGGCGTCCATGTAATCTGAATAATTATATTAATTAAGGATTATATATTATTATTAATAAAATAACATGTTTATGTTTAATTTTGTTTAATTATAGATGTAATATGAGTATCTTTATTTTTTTTTAAAATTATGTTCATAGTATGTGCATGTTTAATTTCCTTGATTGATTAGATAAATTTATATTACAAGAAGTATAAAACAAAGGATTAATACCACCTCATCAATTTCCTATCATATTTAAATTAATTAATACTTTTCCTAATATATCGTACCTTAACGGTGTTCGAACCTTTGTTATAATCCTGATCAATATATTAATCTGTTATTTTATGGTAATTTCCTATCATATTTAAATTAACTAGTAAATTATCTGTGCGATGCACAGATAAATTTTTTATTATATATTTAAATAATAAAATTAATGATGAAATTATAAACAATTTTAATATTTGAAAGTATATACATTTATTTGAAATTATAAGATTTGTATATTAGTGTTGAATTTGATTACTTAAAAATTATAATATGAAAAGTCTAAAAAAAATAGAAGGAAGAGCATGGTTAATTGAATTATTTTAAGTAATAAAAATTTACTATAATAAAATGAAGATCCATATGTTTAATTATTATAGTAAGATTAAAGTATTAAATATAAGTTGGTAATATGGGCGTAATATGTTTATATTTAATATCCTTTAACTATGGACGTAATATGTGTATAGTATGCTTAATTTCTTTTAATTACCCACCGTAATGTGTATGTTTAATTTCTTATATGGGCATAAAAATTTATCATTAATTCTAATAAGAATGAGGTCATTTTATTATGATTACTAATGGTAATTAAAGAGTATATATTATTAATTATTATACTAATTATGGCGTCCATGTAATCTAAATAATTATATTAATTAAGGATTATATATTATTATTAATAAAATAACATGTTTATGTTTAATTTTGTTTAATTATAGATGTAATATGAGTATGTTTATTTTTTTTAAAATTATGTTCATAGTATGTGCATGTTTAATTTCCTTGATTGATTAGATAAATTTATATTACAACAAGTATAAAACAAATAGTTTAATAAAAATATACTGTGTGAATTAATTTATTAATTAACATAATTGTTAAGATTGTATTCAAAAGTAACCATTAGGGTAATTTTATATGTGTAATAATCAATTTGGAATAATTTGCATAATTGTATTACATAATAATCTGTGAATTAGCATAATAATATGTGAATTGGAATAATTATCATAATTTTTTGTAATCTCCTTTAATTATGGAATTAACATATGTATTATCAATTTCCTTATATGATTAGATAAAATGTATATTACAGAAAGTATTAATTCCTTAATCGCCATAATTTTTAAGATTTTATTCAAAAGTGATCAAAGAAGTGAATGAGCAATTGATATTATTTGAAGTAAAAAAAAAAAAGGGAATCTCTATATTCAATTATCATAATAAATTAAGATGTTAAATACGATTAACAGTTACCATGGGTCATTTAGATGGTAAATAGTATATGATAATTATCTATATAAATTACCATTAAATAACATATTAATATATGATCAGTATTATAACAAAGTTTGTATGCCTTCAAGGTACGCGCTATATATTAGGAAACGTATCAATTAATTTAAATATGATAGGAAATTACCATAAAATAATAGATTAATATATTGATCAAGATTATAACAAAGGTTGAAAGCCTTTAAGTACGATATATTAGGAAAAGTATCAATTAATTTAAATATGATAGGAAACTGATGAGGTGGTATCAATCCTCCTAATTTTTCATAATCCTATATTTATAATTACCGTTATAAACGAATTTAATAGAAAAAATTAATTAGGAACTCATATTAAGAGTTTTGGATTATTAGAGTTTTTTCCCAAAATGGTCCCTCGACTATTGCTCATTCTCAATTTTGCATTTCGACTTTCAATTGCACCTAATGTGGTCCCTTGACTTTCAAAAACTCACCCAATTTGGTCCTCCGTTACATATTCCGTCAAATCAGTGTTAAAATGGAGGGCATTTTCGTCCATTTACCTATTGTTAGCCTAATAAACATTGAGAAATAGTTGAGGGACCGTTTTGAGAATAGTCAAGGGACCATTTTGGGAAAAACTATTTTATTTATTTCATTTTTGTTTATTTTCATTTTTTAGACTCTATAAAATTAGAATTTCTATACAATTTTTTTTCTTACAAATATAAATACTTAAAATCGTGCAATCCATCCTAAAAATTTTTAACTTTTTTACAGACTTTTTCCCTCTATCTAAATATACAAACTATTCCTATGCAGATTTACAATAAGTTTCGTAAATTTTATAAATACTCATTTTTTAAGCACCGATTAAAATAATTCTTAGTCACATCCGTAATACTAAATATATTACTTTGGATTTTTTATAAATAAGATATAATATTATTAAACTCAAATAATTAAAAATAATGTGCGCACATCACAAAAGATTTATTGATTGACTTAAAAATTAACTATAAATTTTATTGTTGAATACAAATTGACAATTATTAAACATTATTTTTAATAATTATTGTGTCCCGTGTAATATACTAAAATTATTAGGTAGGATTTTTATAATTAAGGTATAATTTAATTAAATCAAAATTTTTTAAAAAAATGTGTCCACATTACAAAATAAATTATACTTGCCTTAATAATTAATAATTAATAAAAAAAATAAGAAGAGGAAAACATATAAAAGATGTCATACAATATCTTAAATAATGTAAAATAATATAAAATTTAATAATTACTTCGAAATCAAATACAGAAAATATTGCAGGAAACATTGACGAGATTTTACTTTCGGCTCACCTGAGAAGTTTACTAGAAAAATTTACCTTTCGGTCCAATATTTTCCCTACATTTTACACTCTTTGGGTGTCTACGCTTGAAAAAAAATATTATTTTCAATGGTAAAAGTAATATTTAATGTGATACATAGTGATTGATTGTCTATGAACATAAAAAATTAAAAAAAAAAGAAGTATATGAGTATTTATGAAATTTACGGAACTTATTGTAAAACTTCATAGGAATAGTTTGTATATTTAGAGGGGAAAAGTCTGTAAAGAAAGTTAAAAATTTTGAGGTTGGATTGCACGATTTTAACTATTTATATTTGTAAGAAAAAATGTATAGAAATTCTATTTTTATAGAGTGCAAAAAATGAAAATAAACAAAAATGAAATAAATAAAATAGTTTTTCCCAAAATGGTTCCTTGACTATCCTCAAAACGGTCCCTCAACTATTTCTCAATGTTTATTAGGCTAACAATAGGTAAATGGACGAAAATACCCTCCATTTTAACACTGATTTGACGGAATATGTAACGGAGGACCAAATTGGGTGAGTTTTTGAAAGTCGAGGGACCACATTAGGTGCAATTGAAAGTCGAAATGCAAAATTGAGAATGAACAATAGTCGAGGGACCATTTTGGGAAAAAACTCGAATTATTATTATTATTACTATTACTATTATTATTATATAAATATATGAGGGAAATTATATTAAGAGTTTTGGATTATTATTATTAGAGTATTATATTATTATTATTATTATTATTATTATTAATCTTAACAAAATAGATTTTAAATCGAGGTTAAAAAATTTAATACTATTATTTCATTTATTCAAGTACAGTAATCACCATTTCTACTATACTAATAAGAGCCCAAGAGAGTTAAGCCTAAAATGGGTAGAAAAAATGACGGTAAGCAAATGGATGGTTTAGATGAATTATTTAATCAAATAGATGGCTAAGATAATTCAGATTAATATTATTTATAGAAATTACCAAATTTACCCTTATTTTTATGATTTTCCGTCAAAACGATTTATGACCGTCAATTATCCAGTCGCCAATTCAATTCTCTTTGCAAATTCGCGCCGTAGAGCTTCCACCCGCTCGCCGTTTGAATCGACCGTATCCTCGCTCGCTCTCCCTTTGGGTCAACCGGATTTTACTCCGCGTCGATTCCTCCCCGCTTTGCCAAATCGAAGGAGTCGTCTCACCGTCAACTCAGCATTTGATTCCACCCGCTTCGCCAATACGATTTCACGCTCAGATTTCCGTCAATTATTATACGGCTAGAAGGTAGAAGGAAGTTCCCGTTGCCGTGTGATTGAACCATCTGGGTTGTATTCAAAGCCTAACATGCCATAGATCTCAACATCTTTGGGATCCATGGCTACAATTATTCGAAGTAGAGAAATTGGCTAAGTTTAAACGCAAGATGTTGGACTTCATATATGGCTATCTGTGTACATATAGGTATTATTGCTTCAATTATATAGCTTTTACGATTTTTAATTTACAATTAAAAATTCAATGTTTTGCTTTAATGAAGTTTCAGAGAGGATTAAAATATGTTGAAGTACAAATTGTATATCAGAAGGCGGCTATTATACCAGTTTGCTCCTCCCGCCTTACTCTTATGATTTCACGCTCAATTTCCGACAATTATTATACCAGCTTTCCTCTGTTTACAGGAGTTCTCCCCGCTGTGCTCCTCGCTCTCCCTTTGTTCCCGGATACGGCTTGGTCTAGCTCCTCTGCTAATCGGGTGAGTTTCTGATCTAATTATCCATGGATCTCTCTAGGTTTGTTAGCAGTTCAATATATATATTTTTAATTATGAGTTTATTTTTATTAGCCAGTAGTGTCTCTTCTGGGCAGTTTTGCTTATCTAATATAATAATTTATATTCCATGCGTGAATTTGCTTATTTTAATGCCATTTGAGGGATTGCTTATTTTAACAAAAGTTTGAGGGATTGCTTATTTTTACAAAATTTTTGATGTAATCTGTAAGAGTAGTTCTGGTTTAGAGAAGATCATATCAATCCTAACTCTTAATATTATTGGTGTATTTATTCTCACTGCTTTTGGTTGGATCCATGGGTGTGAAGTGGCAGTGAATGAGAGTGTTCATTAAAATTATATGTGCCCAATGAGCTATAAGCACAATGTAAAAACATTAATATGTCTGGATCCTCAAGCTGCTGCTACCAGTAGAGATGCTTTGGCAAAAACTGTCTATTCTAAACTGTTTGATTGGTTAGTTGCTGAAATGTTAGTTTCAGTAGTCTTCTTCATCAGTGTCAGAGGTAGCTCACTTTTGATTGTTCTTATTCAGGCTTGTTGAAAAGATTAACAATTCTATTGGCCAAGATCCTGATTCTCAGTTGTTGATTGGGGTTCTGGACATTTACAGATTTGAGAGTTTCAAGACAAACAGGTGCTTAACTGGTATTCATTGATTAACAATTCTATTGTCTCATGTGGAATATTCTTTGAAACTGAGCTTTTCCATCTTCAGCTTGTTTATAATATTCTGCTTTTTAGATCCTTTAGTTTGATACCTGAAGTCAACTTGGTTCTGTGAAAATATCAGGTCCCAGAGAACTTACAGGTGCTGTTGATCTTATTAGTCAGTTCAAGTTGTTGCCTCATCATGAGTATTTCTGCAAGAGGCAACTTCCACTATCAATTTCAGATACGCACTATCTGCACAATGTGGTTGGAGATACAGAAATTAGGAAAGGCGAAGGAATGCAATTGGATCAGCTTATTGAGGATGCTTCCTTTTCAAGAGAGATGAATGCATCAATAAAGCCATTTGATCTAGATGTTCTGGGAGAAGCTTTTCAACTGAGGGAAACATATCCAATTGATCTGCCCTCTGTAAGAATTTAGCTGATGTGTTTTCGTGATCGTTCTTTTGGAAACAATGTTCCCCTCTTCCTTCTTAGATTTGCTGTGGTTCTATCAACCTGTCTGCTTTGACATTGTATCATTTGTGTGTGTCATTAAAGATTTATTGATTATCTTTGGTTTTGTTTTTTAGTCTGAAAAGGGTATTCCAACTATGGTGGGGAAATCTAAGAGTGAGTCCAAAGACAAGGAGAAGAAGCATAAAAAGCACAAGGACAAGGACAAAGATAAGGACAAGGATAAAGATAAAGAACATAAGAAGCATAAACATCGTCACAAGGATCGAAGTAAAGACATGGATAAAGATAAAAAGAAAGATAAAAGTGGCCATCATGATTCTGGTGCCGACCATTCAAAGAAGCATCATGAGAAGGTCTGATAAAATATTCTAATTTCATCTTCTTTTCCTTCAAAAAGCTTTAAACCCTGTAAGGCTGTAACCCAATTTTTAAATGCTCTAGATGCCATGTGGGTAAGCATGTTGCTATGATTTAATTCTGTAGAATTATATCCACTGGTGTTGAAAAAAAGTTATTTTATGCTATCAACTTGTGATACTGTCAAAACAAAAAATGCATATAAGGATAAAAATTTTGATTTCCTTGGCGACATTTTGCTCGGTCATTTGAATTGTAAGATCCACATGAATTCATTATAGGCTATCTTTTTTGGTGTAAGTTTAGGAATTCCATCTGAAGATGATTTATGGATATTAACTTTAGCTTCTTAAAGATATTTCAGTATCTTGAATTAGATGAATTTTACTACTGCTTGTTTTTTTTTTAAAAATTATTTACAGTCAATGTTATTAGGATATTATTTTATTTACCTACTTCAAGCTACACATGGTTGAGTAGAACTTTCCTCTTTGAGTTGATTGTACACTCTGTGGCTTGAAATATCTCAGTATAGTGGTTGAGAGGTACTGAGTTCACTACAGCCCAGAAAGGAAGCTATCTTCAAAGTTTGAGTTGAAGTTGTGTTTCTCTTTAATTGATTCAGCAGCTGATTTATATTTTTTAATTACTCCAGAAAAGGAAGCATGATGGAGAGGAAGATATCAATGATCACAAGCACAAGAAAAGCAAGGTAACCTGGACAAGAATAAATTCTTTTAGTTTTTGTACCTTCTTATTGTAATATCCTGAATTCTGTAACGTGGGCTTATGCAGATAGTTGTTTTTTTATTATTTTTATTATTTTTATACTTCCATGCTCTACTTTTTATTTATTTATTTTTATTGCCTTTTACGGAGTATTTTATTTTTTATTTTAAAAACTAATTATGTTGTCGTATTATGCACTGACATGCTGCAGCACAAGAGCTCAAAAATTGATGAAATGGGCGCAATAAAGGTAGCAGGCTAACAAGCAGCATGACTGGTGTCCATTGTTTTTTGTCCTCAGATTTTGCAGTTGAGAATATGAAGGGAACCTTCTACTAACTATTAAGAAAAGTTTCTGAGGTATGCAAGTGCAATGGGCAATAAAATGCAATGTGTAAGAGTAAGTACATCACCTGTGAATGCTTATCAATCTGAGTTTTATTTTAATACGCGCACATGAGGAGGAATATATTGGTGATGAGGGAGAAGGTGATATGGTTGAGGAGGAGGTTGAAGACGTCAATGAGGACCTTGAGAGTGAGGAGGATGATGACCATGTTGGCGAGGAGCATGGTCAGATGGTTGATGAAGCTGAGGAGGACGAGCATGATGAAGTTGTTAAAGAAAGACGCAAGCGCAAGGAGCTTGAAATTTTTATTGATGTTGTGTCTTGACAAATTTGCAGTCTTGCTACAAGAAGCGTAAGCGAATGGATTAACAAGATTATGAAAAGTGGAAGTCTGCTGTTTTTGACTCAAATAATCCTGTCAAGGCTAAAGGTGGGGCATTAAGCCATCAATATGCTTCTGTGTTTATTTAATTTATAAGTTATAGGATGTGATGTGTTTGCTTGTAAGCTAATGTGAACTGCACTTTGGACAATAGCATTTTTTTAATTTTAGTTTTACATAAAAATGTTACAGGTACTTAACAATATCTTATGATTTTTTCTCTGTTTATTGGTTTTTTTTGCCAATTTCAAGTGTACTAATAAAATGATTGATGTGAGTAAAATTCATTCACTCTATAATAATAATAATAATAATAATACATTTATTATTAGGAAAATAACAAAATAACAATTTCATTCATACAAGAATGAAAACGAATAGAAACTAAAACCTATATAGTTTGGATATTAAATAAATGACCGACTAATGGGATAAAAAATTAAAATATATAAAAACCAATGATTTGAAAGTATGAACCTGTAGAATTTTTACACTCAACAACCAATAGGAAATAAAAAAAAAATATCAACCAAAATAAAACAGAATTGATAATATATTGATCCTGATGTTTCTTCTCAAGCTTCGCACATGTGACCATCTGAGCTGCCGCCCGTAATTGTAAACTCAATCAATAGTTTGAATATCATTAAAAATAATTCTGAACAGAAAAAAAAAAAGAATAAAGAAAAAAGAAAAAAGAAGATAGTCTTCTCTTATTATAAAAATAAAAAAATCACTATTTAATTTTGTATTTATTGTAAGATCATATAGTGATATTAGAAGAGTACAAATGCTTATTGAATTCTAAATCACAAATCCTTATACAATTTTAACTCACAAATAGGGTTGTAAACAAATCAAATATTTTTAGTTCGATTCGTGATTCGAATTCGAATATTTCGATTCGAATTCAAATTATTCGAATACGAATTCGAATTCGAATACATATTTCGAATCGAATTTTATTCGAATCGAATACGAATCAGAATATATTTTATTCGACTATATTCTAATATATTCGAATATATATATATATATATATATATATATATATATATATATATATAAAACTAATATATTAATAGAATATTAATATAATTGTATATTAATAGAAAATTTTATTCTATTTAAATTTAAAATTTTATTACATTTTATCTTAATTAAGAGCAACTGAAAAATAGTTAGGACCAACTAAAGTTTGACACTCAGAAAGAACCATAAAATAAGCACTGGATATTTGTTTGCAGCTTAATAAAATAAAATATAAATGAATCCCATGTGAGTAATCCAAATAATGTTACTATGTAAACCTTCCCACATTACAATATCTTACACTCTGCTCAACATATTAGCATTTATTTATTTAAAAAAAATATTGGGCATTATCCCAATCGCGCAATGCGCGAGAAAAACTAGTTTAACTAATAATTGTAGAATGGAAGACTTCAACTAAACCTATAGTATTGTGCAATTAATAATAAATATTAGTAATAATTGGAATCAATAATCAATGATTTATGGCAACCAAAATATTTTGGATACTTAATTGATTTAATCATAGCATTAGAATTATAATCGAAATCAAAACTTGCTAAAATTTATTATTATTATTATTATTATTATTATTATTATTATTATTATTGACTAATAGGTTGTGAGGGAGGCAATTATTAAAAAGTGAGAAAATTATTAAATTTAGTTTTACTTATAAACTAAAGCAGTACACAATACTTCTCTTTAAAAAAATATCAACTACACACTAAAAAATTACAGATTTAATATAAAAATATCTCTTCATAATCTGCCAGTTTAACTATCTCTTCGTAAAAATAGTAAAGTTACAGTTTTCTACATCTGCAATTGATAATAATAAAAGATAGTATAAGATAACAATAACTAACATCATATTAAAAATAAACTTCTACGCCTACAAGATTAAAAAAGTTAAAAGGAATTGATTAAAAAAAATGTCACTAAGAATGTGACAATGGACCCGGTACAGATTGAGCAAAGGAGATCGAAGCTACCTCATCGTGACCCAAACCAACCCGGCATCATCATTGAATTTGCACTATATGGATTTTTGTTGCCTTATATCATCCATTTTTTCTTTACATCACACAACCAAAACCAAAACCAAAACAAAAACAAAAACCAAAATCAAATCCGTAAATAAACGCATTCATACTTTATGTGCATACAAATTCAAAAGATAGAGTGCATGAAGATACATACCAACGGGTGAGGAGCTGAGCAGAGAAAACATTGGGAGGGTTTCAAACAATATGATTATGATTATAAGAATTAGTTTATATAGAAATTAAGGAAGAGAGAGAGAGATAGAGGTGAAAAAGGTAAGAAATAAAGAGGGTGGTGATGGGGAGTGGTTTAGGAAATTTGGCTGATTAGTAGGTGATATATTAATTATATTAATTATATTATTAACAAAATAAGAATTATTTTAATTTAATTATATTAATTATATTATTACTAAAATGCCCTTCAGTTTGGGCGGGAAAACTCTTTCAGGCACTTCTGTTATTATATATAGATATAGATATAGATATATAGATTGATACTTTTCCTAATATATAGCGTACCTTGAAGGCTTACAACCTTTGTTATAATACTGATCAATATATTAATATTAGTATGTTATTTTATGGTAATTTATATAGGTAATTATCATATACTATTTACCATCTAAATGACCCATGGTAATTGCTAATCGTATTTAACATCTTAATTTATTATGGTAATTGAATATAGAGATTCTCTCCTTACGACAATTTTATATTTTTTTACTTCAAATAATATCAATTGTCCATTCACTTCCTTTGATCACTTTTGAATAAAATCTTAAAAATTATGGTAATTCAAAAAATTAATACTTTCTGTAATCTACATTTTATCTAATCAGATAAGGAAATTGATAATACATATGTTAAGTTCATAATTAAAGGATATTACAAAAAATTATGATAATTATTCCAATTCACATATTATTATGCTAGTTCACATATTATTATGCAAATTATTCCAAATTGATTATTACACAAATTACATTTATATTTTTATTAAACTGTTTTTTTATACTTGTTGTAGTATAGATTTATCTATCAATCAAGCAAATTAAACATGCACATACTATGAACATAATTTTAGCATGTGGCTCTCATCCATGTTACATGCGTTTTCTGAAGGGGATACTGGGAAGGCTGTAGCAGCTCTCTACTTTACCTGGCGTGCCCGAAATCTAGCTGTGTGGGATGGTTACTTACCATTCCCGAGAAAAGTCAGCCGTTCAGCAGCAGCCGTAGTTCTAGCATGGAGGTAGGTTCATCACGATCAATTGCCGGCAACCGGACACACCTCCGCACAAGCAGCGCCGATCCACACCCAAACCGTGACGGCGAAGTGCTTCTTCGATGCTGGGTTTTGCTCGACTACATTCAGGGCGTCGTATGGTGCAGTTCTACTCTCAGCAACAGGGGAGTTCTTGTCGGCTTGTGCAGATCCTCTACCGCTGTGCTTCTCTCCATTAATGGCAGAGGCCGAGGCTTGCAGCAGAGCGCTCGCGTGGTTACGGGATAAGGACCTCCATTCAATTGAGGTGTTCACTGGTTGTTCCCAGCTTTGCTCATATCTCTCGCAGGACTGCCCAATATGCTCACACGCTGGTTACACCATCCAGGCGTGCAAGGCGTCGATAACATCTTTTCACAGCTGTGTAGTTAGTTTAATTCCAAGATTACACAATGTTATAGCACACACTCTGGCCGCGTCGGCTTCTTCACAGATTGATACACTGTATTGGGACTCTGTCCCTCCAAACTCTATTTCTGCTCTTCTTCATTAATCGATTTGGTTATTTGGTTTTCAAAAAAATACTATGAACATAATTTAAAAAAAAAATTAAACATACACATATTACATCTATAATTAAACAAAGTTAACATACACATGTTATTTTATTAATAATAATATATACTCCTTAATTAATATAATTATTCATATTACATGAACGCCATACTTAGTATAATAATTAAGAATAATATATACTCTTTAATTACCATTAGTAATCATAATAAAATGACTTCATTCTTATTAGTATTAACGATAAATTTTTCTGCCCATATAGGAAATTAAACATGCACATATTACAATGAGTAATTAAAAGAAATTAAGCATTGTATACACGTATTACGTCCATAGTTAAAGGATATTAAACATAAATATATTACGCCCATATTACCAACCTGTATTTAATACTTTAATCTTACTATAATAATTAAACATATGGATCTTCATTTGATTATAGTAAATTTTTATTACTTAAAATAATTCAATTAACCATGCTCTTCCTTCTATTTTTTTTAGACTTTTCCTATTATAATTTTAAAGTACTCAAATTCAACACTAATATACAAATCTTATAATTTCAAATAAATGTATATATACTTTCAAATATTAAAATTTTTTATAATTTCATCATTAATTTTATTATTTAAATATATAATAAAAAATGTATCCGTGCATCGCACGGGTAATTTACTAGTATATATAATAATAGAAGTGCCTAGCAAAAGTTTTTCTCCCAAAAATAGAGGCATTTTAGTAACAAAATAATGGATATTATTTATTTATTTATTATTTTATTAATTTTATTAATTATCCATATTTATTAATAATGTAATCCCATTATCCATACTAGTATTTTCGCCCGTGCGTTGCACGGAATGGATTTGTTATAATATTTTAAGAATATTTAGATCGATATATAATTATAAAAATTATAACATCAAATATTAAATAGCGCAATTGATGAAATTGGTTGGATCGATTATGTTTTCTAATATTTTTCTTGCTTGAATTAGAGCGAATAATTGTCCAATTACCCGTGCGATGCACGGATAAATATTTTTATTATATATTTAGATAATAAAAATAAAGAAGAAATTATAATATATATATATATATATATATATATATATATATATATATATATATATATATATAATATTGAATGTGTACATTTATTTGATTATAAGATTAGCACAAAAGTATTACTCAATTAATTGAATAATATATGACTTATTTGTCTACAATTATCTTTAAAAGATCGATAGGTAATATGACTTATGTAATTATATTATTACTTAAATAAATATGGGAAAAATGAGAAATAATTTAATTATAATTATTATAAAAAAAATTATTGAAGTACATGGGAATATAGTTAGAAAAATGTAGAAAATTCATACGGAAAGAACGCAAAGAGATGAGTCTAAGCGCTCTGCATTGTCTTCTACTATTGCTGGTGAGATTTAGAAGCTTTTGATCATTTGATTGATGAGACAACAAAAATAGAATCCATTCCAGAAAGGCGGCTCTGGTTCGTCAACTTACTGATGCAAAAAAAAAAAAATGATGGGGAAGATACAGGGTGGGGAAGTCCTACTGATGTGGAGATAGAAATGAAGGGGGAGGCTAGGGATAAATTGGTTGTATTTATATGTGGAAAAGACTAATTCAAAAGGAAAGTATAATAATTTCCTTATAGATATTTAAATATTAACTATATACATAAATATATACATCCGTTACATTTTCCTAATTATATAATTATAATAATTCCTAATTGCCTAATGTACATATATAATTATATATTGATTGATTTGCAGTTATATAGATATATAGAGTATGATTTCTTCTTATTATTATATACACATATTTAACTGATTTAATTTTTTTATTAATTATATTATTACTCTTTGTTTTTGCTAGTAATTATATTATTACTAAAAACCAAATAATATGTAATAAGTTAATCGTTAAGCACTCTGTAATCAAATAAAATGATGCATGACTGTAGAATCAATATGTAATCAGATAAATAAAACTAATGTAACACTATAGTTGCTAGACTGCTATCACATCAATTTGTAATCAAATAATATAGACAACTAAAAATAATTCTTGATTGCAAGTGCTAAGAAATGAGATTAATGGAGTTGCAATTGAAAGAAAACTGCTTCTCTATACAAAGCTAATTACTAAATATGAAGTATTTTTGTTCTCATCATTAAAATATAAATACATGTGAAATTCCCTCAAATGAAACTCACCCATATGCATCAACAATTTCTTGAAAAGAAGAAATAAATTTGTTTGTCTTAAAATATGTGGGCGGTGACTCTCGAGTACCCAATACTTGAAATATTGCACCTATTTCTGAATTGGAAAATGTTATGCTATTACATTACTATATATATATATATATATATATATATATATATATATATATATATATATATATATATATATATATATATATATATATATNTATATATATATATATATATATATATAGGATCGCGTTCAGGTGCGTACGGGCCGCCCAGGAGAGAACTGCGGACGAATCACAGCGCGCCACGCGTCTAGAATGTAGTTGCACATAACGTTATAACTAGGTGCACGTAATGTTATAACTAGGTGCACATAGGTGCACCCATGTGCATAAATGTTAACAAGGTAAATTACTTGCATCTGCAAGTAAAAATAGGTGCACACGTGCAAATAAAATGTATTAAAAGTGCAAGTAAATTATACAATGAGCATCAATACTAAGTGCACCTAATGTTATAACTAGGTGCACTTAATGTTATAACTAGGTGCACATAGGTTGCAACCAGGTGCATGAATGTTAACAAAGTAAATTACTTGCACAAGTGCAAGTAAATGTATTGCAGATACAAGTAAAATGTATTACAGGTGCAAGTGAATTGTACAGTGAGCATCAATACTAAGTGCACCTAATGTTATAACTAGGTGCACTTAATGTTATAACTAGGTGCACATAGGTTGCAACCAGGTGCATGAATGTTAACAAAGTAAATTACTTGCACAAGTGCAAGTAAATGTATTGCAGATACAAGTAAAATGTATTACAGGTGCAAGTGAATTGTACAGTGAGCATCAATACTAAGCGCACCTAATGTTATAACTAGGTGCACCTAATGTTATAACTAGGTGCAACCTATGTTAAAACTAGGTGCATCTAGGTTGCACCCAGGTGCATGAATATTAACAAGGTAAATTACTTGCATTTGTAAGTGAAAATATTTGCGAAAATAGGTGCATGAATATTAACAAGGTAAATTNTAAAACTAGGTGCATCTAGGTTGCACCCAGGTGCATGAATATTAACAAGGTAAATTACTTGCATTTGTAAGTGAAAATATTTGCGAAAATAGGTGCATGAATATTAACAAGGTAAATTACTCGCACTTGTAAGTGAAAATATGTACAAAAATAGGTGCACTTGTAAGTGAAACTAGGTGCACTTTTAAGTGAAACTAGGTGCATTTGTAAGTGAAACTAGGTGCACCAAAGTTCCAGTTATTTACGAAAATGCCACCGCGTAATTTTTTAAAAATTGCATCTGATTCGTTGATCTGGACACGTGGACGGCTGTTGAGCGTTCTCATTTCCTACCTGGGCGAGAATTCGCACGAGAGTGCAACCCTATATATATATATATATATATATATATATATATGGTAGCTAATGCAATATTACCAATTATAATTATTATAATTATAATTATAATTATAATATTACCATAATAACTTATTATAATTAATATTATTCTATCATAATACTTACCATATTACTAAAATGTCCCTACGTTTGGGTGGGAAAATTTTAGAGGATATTGTTTTTATATATAGTATAGATTTATTAATAATATTAATTGGTGATGGGTGATATATAATTTGTGATATATCTAATATGGTAATATTGTTAATATTTATTTATTTATTATTTTATTAATTTTATTAATTATCCATATTTATTAATAATGTAATGCCATAAGGTAATATGGTAATATTGTGTTGTTAATATTGATTGGTGATTGGTGATATATAATTTGTGATATATCTAATATAATATTGTGTTGTTAATATTAATTGGTGTTTGCAATGATTTAACAAGGAGTGATTATTATTAATAAAGGTAAATTGCATACAATAAAAGAGAAATTGCATACTAACATACATTATAAAAAGGCAATAATTCTTAATCTTTGAAAAAGTAAATTGATTTAAAATAATAGCATGAGTGATTAGGCAATAATTCTTAATCGTTGAAAAACCGTAAATTGATTTAAAATAATAACAGGAGTGATTATTATTAATAAACGGAAATTGCAAATTCTTAATTCTTAATCAGATAATAACAGGAGTGATTATTATTAATAAAGGCAAATTGCAATGATTTAATAAAGACAAATTGCATAAAATAAAATAAAAATTGCATGCTAACGTACATTATAAAAAAGACAATAATTCTTAATCGGTGAAAAACTGTAAATTGATTTCAAATAGTAACATGATTGATTGGGTAATAATTCTTAATCATTGAAAAATGGTAAATTGATTTAAAATAATAACAGGAGTGATTATTATTAATAAAGGCAAATTGCAAATTCTTTAATTCTTAATCGGATAATAACAGGAGTGATTATTATTAATAAAGACAAATTGTAATGATTTAATAAAGNTTATTATTAATAAACGGAAATTGCAAATTCTTAATTCTTAATCAGATAATAACAGGAGTGATTATTATTAATAAAGGCAAATTGCAATGATTTAATAAAGACAAATTGCATAAAATAAAATAAAAATTGCATGCTAACGTACATTATAAAAAAGACAATAATTCTTAATCGGTGAAAAACTGTAAATTGATTTCAAATAGTAACATGATTGATTGGGTAATAATTCTTAATCATTGAAAAATGGTAAATTGATTTAAAATAATAACAGGAGTGATTATTATTAATAAAGGCAAATTGCAAATTCTTTAATTCTTAATCGGATAATAACAGGAGTGATTATTATTAATAAAGACAAATTGTAATGATTTAATAAAGGAAAATTGCATACAATAAAATAGAAATTGCATGCTAACGTACATTATAAAAAAGACAATAATTCTTAATCGGTGAACAACGATAAATTGATTTAAAATAATAACAGGATTGATTATTAAAGGCAAATTGCAAATTATTAATTTTTAATTCTTAATAATAATAATAATAAAAATAATAATAATATAATTGGATGATAATATGAGCAATTATTATTAATAATATGGTAAATTGATTTAAAATAATAACAGGATTGATTATTATTACATTATAAAAAAAGGCAATAATTCTTAATCGGTGAAAAATGGTAAATTGATTAAAATAATAACAAGATTGATTATTATTAATAAAGGAAAATTGAAAATTATTAATTCTTAATTCTTAATAATAATAATAATAATAATAATAATAATAATAATAATATAATCGGATAATAACCAGAGTAATTATTATTATTATTATGGTAAATTGATTTAAAACAATAACATGATTGATTATTATTAATAAAAGGCAAATTGCAAAGTATTACGGAGTAATTCTTAATTCTTAATAATAATAATAATAATAATAATAATAATAATAATAATAATAATAATAATAATAATAATAATAATATGATAATAACAGGAGTGATTAATCAATCAATAATCAATAATTATTAGGCAAATTGCATACAATAAAATAGAAATTGCATGCTAACGTACATTATAAAAAGGAAATAATTCTTAATCGGTGAAAAATGGTAAATTAATTTAAAATAATAATAGGATTGATTAGGCAATAATTCTTAATTGTTGAAAAACGATAAATTGATTTAAAATAATATTAGGAGTGATTATTATTAATAAATGCAAATTTCAAATTTTTAATTCTTAATTGGATAATAACAGGAGTGATTATTATATATAAAGGCAAATTTCAATGATTTAATAAAGGCAAATTGAATACAATAAAATAGAAATTGCATGCTAACGTACACTACAGAAAGGCAACAATTCTTAATCGGTGAAAAACAATAAATTGCTTTAAATAATAACAGGATTGATTATTTTTAATAAAAGAAAATTGCAAATTATTAATTCTTAATAATAATAATAATAATAATAATTATTATTATTATAATATAATCGAATAATAACAAGAGTGATTATTATTATTAATACAGTAAATTGATTTAAAATAATAACATGATTGATTATTATTACATTATTAAAAAGACAATAATTCTTAATCGGTGAAAAAGGGTAAATTGATTTAAAATAATAACAAGATTGATTATTATTAATAAAGGCAAATTGCAAATTATTAATTCTTAATTCTTAATAATAATAATAATAATAATAATAATAATAATAATAATAATAATATAATCGGATAATAACATGATTGATTATTATTATTATTACGGTAAATTGATTTAAAATAATAAAACGATTGATTATTATTAATAAAAGGCAAATTTCAAATTATTTTGGAGTAATTCTTAATTAATTAATTAATAATAATAATAATAATTGGATAATAACAAGAGTGATTCTTATTATTGATATTAATCAATCAATAATTATTATTAATCAATTATGTTTAAAGTTTTCCAAATAAATTTCTATCTAATAAATTCCCATACCACTATATAAATCATGCAACCATACAACCAATTTCACATCTTTCGTTCACTCCATCTTACCACTTTAGCTTCATACACACAAAAAAATCTACATACAATGACCCATATTTTTGTTTTACTATAAATAAGATAAATGCCTTCAGTACTGCGTGAGCAATCAAAGTACAATTGATTCGTCTTTACGAAGTCAAGAACAACCGAGGAGAAACCTTAGAATCTGTGTTGGAAGATCTGGAGGTATATCTTCTATATATATATATATATATATATATATATATATATTTCCATTACTTATGTTTTTATCGCTTCAATCTGCTCATAATTCATGAAGTTCCCACCCCAGTTGTTTCATTTTTATATATTTATCTATTATTTGTGTATTTTGATATGAACTAATTGAATCATAATATATATTTTTGTTGTTTCTTTTTAGACTTTGATCTGGATTCTCAATTCTTCTATCTTTCTTTATTATTTTTAGTTTTTGAATTTTATATTTGTTACATAAAAGAGTACACTGTTAGTTGTTTACCCTAATCTTAACTGTGTAGTAATATAATTACTAATTTTTTCTGTTCATAAAGTGTGATTTTTGCTCATATCATTGCTCATGCTCTCATGAAGTTCCCAACCCAGTTGTTTCATTTTTATATATTTATCTATTTGTTTGTTTTGATATGAACTAGCTAATTGAATCATAATATATATTTTTGTTGTTTCATTTTTATATATTTATCTATTTTTTTGTTTGATTATTTATAATTTAACATTTAATTTTATTATTTAAATATTTAATATAAAAATATTATTCGTGCATCGCACGGGTAGTTTACTAGTTTAGTATTAAGTTTGAAGTTTGAAGTAGACAACATATGCGCAAATTATACTGTGGACCATGATCATGGCTGATACTACAGTTGTGTTGAACTGATACTGCAGTTGTGCTGAATTGATAATGGAGTTGTGTTGAAAGGGAACTGCAGTTGCGCGGAACAGAGGCCGTTCATCCATTCAACACAACTGCAGTATCAGTTCAACACAACTGCAGTATTAGTTCAACACAACTGCAGTATCAGTTCAACACAACTACAGTTCCAAACGAATGAAACGGTCTCTGTTCCGCGCAACTGCAGTTTCCCTTCAACACAACTGCAGTATCAGCCATGACCATGGTCCACAATGCATTGTGGACTATGGTCTACGGTATAACGACTGCAACATATGGGCTAGTTGTGCCGCTATCTAGATTTGGCAACAAATATAACCTACAAAATAAAATTTTATTCAAGCTTAAATAATCACGACATGTAATTATAATGAAATAAACATTTCCGTCACAATTTTTCGTCGCCACCGCTTGCGACGGATTATTTCCGTCACGAAATGAAATACGACAAACCTGGAGGTTACGAAATGAATTCCGTCGTGAAAATGCAAAATTCCGTCGCAAAACGTGATAGCGACGGAATTTTGTGTTTTCGTGACGAAATTTTTCCGTTGCGAATCACGTTTTTTCTTGTAGTGTTACCTAGAATAAGGGTACCTGGTGTCTGCTACGGTTCATGATAACACTAATTCCTAACCTTTTTCACCCCTGTTTTGCCCCTTTTTGTATATAAAATGCCCAAAAGTTGAGTATGAATTGAGACTCGTTTGTGTGTTTTGCTTTCCTAGGTACAATTGTGCACAACGAGTAAAGAATGAAGTATTTTGGGGCATTTCAGATCAATTTTGGAAGTAAGGAACCCACCCAAGAAGGATAGGAGAAGCGGAGGGACGAAGCGGAGAAAATGGGAATTCAGGATAACCTACACGGCCACCCACACGGTCGTGTAGGTGGCCGTGTCACCCTTACTACTCTCTATTTTGGTCGCGGACCTACACGGTCGTGTTGCTGTGCTGAAATGACAGTATTTAAGCATTTTTTCTACTCTTTTTGGGGGAGTTCGAACTCTAGATAGCTTTAGCTTATTTTTCCTCATTTCCTCAAACTTCTAAAGCTTAGATTAGTATTACACACTTTACTCATCTTTAGGGCTTGTAATCGCGGATTGGAGTGGATTTCAACCATGATTTCCTCATCTTCAATAGAGAAGTTTCTTTACTTTTCATTTTTCTTCTTTTACTCTTATTACAATGCTGATGATGTTTCCTTTTGCTTTTGTTTTGCTTGTGTTTATAATGTGTGAGTAGTTCGTATTTGGGCTCGAAATAGGGTGATATTGCCAATATAGATGCTAAATATGTGATTATTGCATAAGAGGGAAGAACACTAACCTAGGGTTCATATGCTGAGAAGGTTTTATGTATAATCTTGTTAATTCTTGGTGTATAACAATTATTAGCTTGCTTTTGGAGAGGATTTCACCTCAATGAGAGTTGGGGAAAATACTCAAGCCTCACCATTCTCAAACCCATTTTCTTTCCATGAAAATAGGGAAGATTTGGAGGCCTAAATGCTTATATGCTTTAAGAGTTAGGATTGATACATCACAAAAGTGGGGCAATCCTTACTCTAATCCTTGGTTATTTGCTTACGAATGTGGCTAAGTCTAGGATTCCTTTATGCATGCCATTTGACCCTTTGGTTATTGTGTTCTCCCCTAATTCCCTAAGTTGTAAAGGCATCTAGAAGGAAATTCTCCTAATTTGAGCCCATATTTTATTATTGCGTTTTCTTGTGTTTCAATTGCATTTTCTTATATTAATCCTTTAATTCTCTAGTTTATTAATCATTGCTCAACCATGATTTGCTTGGATTCTTGTGGGTTCCAAAACCTTTGTGCTAGAACATTAGTTGTCACCCAAGTACATGACATAGTCTCAAGCCCTTGCGGAACGATATTTCACCTGTTTCTCACCATCTCTTTCCCGTACATCAGCTCAAACGAATCCTAGAACAGCTCGGAGTGAAAGTTTTCTAGTGTAAAGTGATTTATTTTCTTTGCTGACATATTTACCTAGAAGATGGCTACTCGGTGTCTGCTATGGTTCAAAAGAATCCTAGAACAGCCCGGAGTGAAAGCTTTCTAGTGTAAGTTGTTCTTTAAATGGTTACCTGGAAGAGGGCTACCGAGCACTTAATATGGTTTTAATGAACCTGAGAAGAGTCCGGTGTGAAAGTGATAAGTGCCAAAGATGCTACCTTTTGTGGGGTATTTGAGAGATATATTGTGCTATAAATAGATTCCATTGTGCCTATTACATGCTTAGAATATAGCTTATTTTGATAAAAGATAGACACAAGGACTAATTGTGGTTGCGCTTGTGGAATATAGCAAAAGTTGTAATTTTTAGGACACTTCGGCGGTAGTTCGGTAATTTGAGCATATCTTGAGCTAAGAGTATCCAAATGAGGTGATTCAAGAGGTATTGGAACAACAACTTAAAGGGCTACAACTTTGATAAAGACCAAAAAGGAAAATTTGGGTTGTGTCGTGGTCCATAAACGTTGACACTTCGTGGATCGTTGGTAGATCGGGAATAGAAAGTTCCACGACCCTGTCCACGAAATGTACACGAAAGTGGACCACATGTGGATGGGATTTGGGCAGAAAATTAGCTTTTTAAGCAATGGCTTGTGGCAGGATTGACTATCTACTTTTCATTTCATATTTCCAAAATCTTTTAGACTGGGTTTTTTCTCTCTCTATAGTAGAATCAACTAGCTACACTCCAATTTGTGTATTTTGAAGATTGCAATCAAGGATTCTAATGTGGTAATCATCTCTATCCATCTCAATTCCATTTTAATTCACTTTCTACATTTGATTTCCTATGATTGTGTATTCTCCAATTGCATTATAAATTGTGGCTAGATTCACCTAGGAGTTGGATTTGGATGATCTAGAATTTATGCATGTTTGATTTTTAATTGTTGAATTGATGAGATTCTTGCAATTGTGTCTTAATTGCTTTTGTGTGGATGATGTGATGCCTTAATCCTTTGCTCATGTATGGCCATGATGAGTGAGTAGTGTGAGAGAGTGGTAGTGGCAAGAGATTGTGCTTCCTTGCAGTCTTAATTGTCCACATTCCCGCCCTACGATCCGAGAGGGTTAGATCCGGAAGGAGGGGTAGACCAAGTGCTTGATAAAATGCCTAAGAATCCAAGTTCTACGCAACTTGGTGATGGTGCCTTTGTCTCCCTTAAGTTTAGATATGATTTGCATTGAATAGAATCCATCTTAGCCTAATGCATGCATAAGCTCTAGTGAATGAATCCAACTCCCCATTCTAATTGCTTTGTTACTTGCTTTAATGCTTTCTTTACATTTGCTTTCTTGCTTCCAAATGCTTTATATGTACAGAAGAAGCAAATCGTACAACAGTATATAAATTATTTACATATGGATTTATAGACAAAATAATAGTAAATGAAGATATGTATAATATTAGTAAATTACCAACCATAATGGGAAATTCACTATAAAAATGATGGAACCATATCGAAATGGTACTTATGGAATACAAATTTTTGATGCCTCTACATATTTCTTAGGAAAACCTATAATAATATGCTAATTATTTAAAATGAGAAAAAAAAAATACTACAATAGAAGGAAATAGTACTAGTCTAAATATGAAAATCCATTGTACCTTAGATAAATTTCAAGAATGGATGAGTCAAAAAAAATATGGGGAATATTAACTTTAAAATCAAGAATTGAATATATGTTATGACATAAAAGAGCTTGTGTTATAAGTAGTGTTGCAAAAATCCCGCCTAGGCGCCAATTAATTCCCGCCTAGGCGCTAGGCGTCGGTCGACCGCCTAGCATATCACATTAAATGGTGGTCTAGGCGGCTGACCGACTAGACGATCGCCTAGGACACCTAAGCTCTGTCTAGGACGCCTAAGCACCGCCTAGGCTGCCTAAGCGCTGACCGCCTAGGCCTCCTAGGCGCTGACTAGACCGACTAGTTAGCCGATTAACTATTGATCTTTTATTTTTAATGGGTTATTTCACTCAAAACAACATCGTTTTAAGCAAAATAACCCTAAATTGTACAAACTCTAGATATTTTTTAGGTTAATATTTAATACTTTAGTATTATCTAGTAAAGTATTATATAATTTATGATTATTAGTCTTTAAAAAATTTAAAATACTTAAACAAATTTTTAAAAATAAAAGATAAAATAAAAAATACACGAGCGCCTAGGTGCCGATTAATCCCCGCCAAGGTGTCTAGCGATTTTTTCAACCATGGTTATAAGACATAGTAAATAAGGAGAACTAGAAGAAATAATCACTTTATATTATAATAACTAGTTTTTCTTATGTGCGATGTGCAAAAAATAAGTGCCCAATATTAAAATTTTAAATTATTTAGATTTTAGATATTTAAATTATTGTAAATAATAATAATGTAAAATACGTTTATAAATTTTATATTTATATTTTAGGAAATAAGTAACATATAATCCCAATATATAATGTGTATATATTATTATTGAAGAAAATAAGAAAATATATAGTGAATGCATGTGCATGGTAACAATAGTGGAAAAGTTAACGGAAGTTATAACGGTAGGAGTATGTTTGTCTAATATATTGTAAAGTACAACTTTCATAGCATAATGTTCAAAAAAACTTAACGGAAAAAACGCGCATAAATTAAGGATATAACCATCATTCACACTTATTATGTTTTTAGATAATAATGATGTAATGAACAATGATTCAACATATTTAGTATAAATGCATAATCAATTAATAAATTTCAAACATAAGTGATAAGCAATATCTCTTGGGTATACTTACCTATATGTACCGCATACCTGCTCGGTATCCAATCAAGTCACAATGAGGAACTATTCCTAAGCATAATCGACCTAAAAACTGAATGACTCGACGTAAACGTGAAGGTCGAGCAAAAGCTTAGCTGGCAATAGTCTTCGCCCAGCCATAGGACCCGACCCGACCTTCTCAAGTCGGGACAGCTTATCCGACTAAGTTCACTTAGAGAGCTACGCTTTACTTCTTTATTTTAACCCGATCGCAGCAGAAACGATGACATCAGGAACCTTAGCACACGGGGGGAATCAGCAGAGCCTCCGACCACCCCCCTATGTCACACGTGTCGCGCATGCCGACCCGGCATGTGCTCCCTTCACCCCCTATAAATATCACATTAAATGCTAGATAAGAGGAGAGACTTTTTGGCATTCACACCTACCATATTAGAGCTCGGAACTCTCTGACCTCATGTTAGTGTAACCTGAGTTTAATACTTAAACTAACAAGCAGATTGATTTGGAATATTGCACTATCTGACCCAAATTCAAGGATAGTTCAGTAGATACCAACGTATTTCCTGTATCATTTTTAACGTTGTCTATGGGGACCGGTATAAAGAATCTGTTTGTTACGTTCATACCAATTTCCAACTATGTATCAATACCTAAATTTATGGAATTTGACCAATATTTAATACCAATTGTCTAAGATTAACTGAATTTTTCAGAAGAAGAGTGTATCTTAAATTAAATAATCTATTAGAATAATTTTCACAACTAGATTGTAACCCCTCGGCTTCACCGACAAAGTGAAGATTCGAAAATATTTTTTTCTGTAAGCTATGAAACTTATGAGATGATCTCTCGGTACTTCAGAAGGATTTTTATGAGTAAGACTAGTTATTAATAAAGCTGCGAGCTACGTACCGGTCACGAACCGTAAACTTTTTAAGGACATATATACAGTTCGATTTTTCCTAGAAAATGGATTATTAAGTATGATACGATTAAGCGTGAACTTCCTACTCAGTCAGTGAAGATTAGACGAACTGTAAGAGTGAAATTTGTTACGGACTTCGTACCTATATTTCGCGAGATACCGAAAAATTCCCAATTTTAGTGGTTAATGACGGGATTATTTTTAGGATAATTTTGGTGTTAGAATTTTCCCGAATTAAGCTATAATCCTCCGAACTTTCATCTGATTTAACCCCAAACTGGCAAAGTAAATTTTGTTCTTCAAGGAGCTACCATGGGGAGTTGACAAGTGGCACTCTTAATTACCACATGGTAATTTCATTAATGGTGTGTCATAAGAGGTATGGCATGGTGTACTTGATCCCTTAAGCTACAAGCTAAACTCTCCATCATCATCTCTCTCATCTCCCACATTTTCGAAAATCGTAAGGAAAGAAAGAAGAAGGAAAGAAAAACTTAGTCTTCTACATTGTGATCCAAGGACTCCCTAACTATCTCTTCAACTCAAGTGCTCTAGTATAGGTAAGGCTTTGGTTTTGTTTAGGATCTTCGGTGAAATGGTTTGAAGGAGAAGATCACCATCTTTCTACGGTTTAAAAATCTTCTAAAGAGGTAAGAAATCCCTTAAGTTGGTTTAGTCACTTGAAGGTGATCAAATGCTAGTAAATTATGTGACTAGGAATTTTATGTGAAAATTATGTGTTAAGTTTGTGGATCTACTAGTTGACTCAAGAAACCACACTTTGGATTTTTGGTAATTTTTGTATACATGTTCATAGCTAATTTATGCATGTATATGTTGTATTTATGCCCATATAGGCTTATACTTGTGAAAATAGTGAAAAGAAATCAGGATAGATTCTGGCAGTAACTTCCGAGATTTATTGGGAAAACTTGGTAAGGTATTTTGACTCCATTTTTCTCAGATATGTATTTCAATAAGTGTAGAACCCGCATATAAAATTTCATAATGATCGGAGTAGTATAAGTATGGTTTTCGAATTTCTTTCCAAAACTGGTCCAGAGAGAGAAACTCTGGACAGCACACTGCCAAGGGAAAAAATGGAATTTTCTGTGTTTATTCGCGGATCAAAATGACCAAAACTTTTTATGGACATCAAGTACTATAAGTTGGGGTTCTACCATAAAAATTTCAAGTGAAAAAGAGTTCGGGAACTATTTTTACCGGCTCAATCTTTCGAACTGCGCCAAGCTGTAATTTCCTGGCAGATTTGGATGGACGTGGCAGTGGACGCGCGTCCACCGCGCGCCCATCAAGGGAGTGTCTTCGGCGTCACGGCCGAAAGGCCGGACACAACCACGGACGCGCGTCCGCTGCGCGTCCGTGGCATCCAGACTCCGCAGCTGCGGCCAACCGCGAGTCCGCGCGACGCGGACTCGTTTTCGACTTGTTTTTGACTAAACTTTTCCCCGATGTTTTTAATCCCGAGTGTTACGACGTTTTGAAAGCCTACGGGCAATCGGGTGAATTTTTGAAGACTCGAATATTATTTTTGTGCATTATATTTATTAACTTGGAGGAAAATTGTGTTTTAAGAATTATTGTGACTCTCGTACTTGGATTTTCATAATGGAAAGAGCATTAACCAATATGTGTATTTTGGGAAATACATTTGAGCAAGTTTGATAATTTTTGAGTCGTGTGAATATAATGAATGGTGAGGTGTCTTGTATGATTTATTCATACTGCAGAGCGAAGTCTATTCGCTGAGTGAATGGTGAGATGTCTTGTATGATTTATTCATACTGCAGAGCGAAGTCTATTCGCTGAGTGAATGGTGAGATGTCTTGTATGATTAATTCATACTGCAGAGCGAAGTCTATTCGCTGAGTGAATGGTGAGGTGTCTTGTATGATTTATTCATACTGCAGAGCAAAGTCTATTCGCTGAGTGAATGGTGAGGTGTCTTGTATGATTAATTCATACTGCAGAGCGAAATCTATTCGCTGAGTGAATGGTGAGATGTCTTGTATGATTAATTCATACTGCAGAGCGAAGTCTATTCGCTGAGGGAATGGTGAGATGTCTTGTATGATTAATTCATACTGCAGAGCGAAGTCTATTCGCTGAGTGAATGGTGAGGTGTCTTGTATGATTAATTCATCCTGCAGAGCGAAGTCTATTCGCTGAGTGAATGGTGAGGTGTCTTGTATGATTAATTCATCCTGCAGAGCGAAGTCTATTCGCTGAGTGAATGGTGAGATGTCTTGTATGATTAATTCATACTGCAGAGCGAAGTCTATTCGCTGAGTGAATGGTTAGGTGTCTTGTATGATTAATTCATACTGCAGAGCGAAGTCTATTCGCTGAGTGAATGGTGAGATGTCTTGTATGATTAATTCATACTGCAGAGCGAAGTCTATTCGCTGAGTTAATGGTGAGATGTCTTGTATGATTAATTCATACTGCAGAGCGAAGTCTATTCGCTGAGTGAATGGTGAGATGTCTTGTATGATTAATTCATACTGCAGAGCGAAGTCTATTCGCTGAGTGAATGGTGAGATGTCTTGTATGATTAATTCATACTGCAGAGCGAAGTCTATTCGCTGAGGGAATGGTGAGGTGTCTTGTATGATTAATTCATACTGCAGAGCGAAGTCTATTCGCTGAGGTATGATTAATTCATACTGCAGAGCGAAGTCTATTCGCTGAGAGAATTGGTGAGAATTAAAATGTCGTGTGTCCCGAACATGAGAGAATTGGTGAGAATTAAAATGTCGTGTGTCCCGAACAGTAAAGTGTGTGTTGCTGAACTCTTGTCGTGTGTCCCGAACAGTAAAGTGTGTGTTGCTGAACTCTCTATTTTGAGTTAAATGATGGAAATTTTCGGAAATAAAAAGTATTATATGTTGATGCAACTCGTATACTCTACTATACTTTCTTTTATTATAATCTGGTTGCAGGTAGATTGCAACTCATTGGTAAAACTTACAGTTTTCTGAGGATCATGTTTTTCGAAACCTTTGTTTACTTTTGAGTGACAATGGATTTCCTTACTTAGCCGTCGCGCTAACTACACTTCATTGTGTCCTTTATTAGATGCAGTCTAGCGTGGGCC
>NC_044926.1:19326198-19437056 GCF_003576645.1 Ipomoea triloba | reverse complement strand
TACTCTATTCTAGAATAGACACCCTGGAAGGATTATTTCCATATGTACATATTTGGATATTGATATGGTTATTTGAGGTTGTAAGTTTAGCCTTAGCGTTTGGGTATAGGAGAGATGCCTAAGCGTGGCGGTAACACCCAGTTTTCTGCTGGTTAGACGCTTCCACAATGTATTGTATTATTAGGATTTTGTAATAAATCCAAGATGTGAAAATTGGGGTGTTACATAGATATTCAAAACATTAAAACCACAACAATAAAACCTAAAACTAAAGTGTAACAAATCCCAAATTCTGAAATAAAAGAGATAGGCATAAGAATTATAAAATGTGGTTTTTTTTTTTTTATCAAAACAATTTAAAATGTAAGGTTTAGAAAAATGTAAAAGTAATACGCATAAGTGGCAAATAAGTCACTGAATTTTTTGTTCAATTAGGTAATTGAACTTAAAAAGTGTACAATCGAACCATTAAACAAGAAAAATATATGCAATTGGGACATTTTCCAAAATTTTATGGTGAAATCCGATCATATTGCTTACATGGTATGTACTAAGAGTTGCTCTTTTTCCTTTGCCATACTAGTAGGGAGGAAAGATCAAAATATTTTCAACTCAAATTGCATTAAAAGAAATTTGAAAAATGTCTCAAATTGCACATATTTTACTTGTTTGATGGTTCAATTACACACTTTTAAAATTCAATGACCTAATTGCACAAAACAATAAGTTCAGTGACCTATTTGTCACTTTCTTCACAATAATATATGTAACACTTATGTAAGTAAGAAATGTCAAACGAGAAAGCTACATCAATCTACAAGTAAAAATCACTAGGGTTGTCAGCGAACAGAGCTTTCAACAAACTACTCGTGTTCGAGCTCGGTAAGCGTTCGTTTATGTTCGTTTATTAAGGTAAACAAACATTAACAAACAAAATTTAGAGCTCGGTTAATAAACGAACAGAGTCTGAACAGTGGTAAGCTCGTTTGTTAAGTGTTCGAGAACAAGCTCGTTTGTGTTTGTTTAGTAGTGTTCATGAACAAACTCGTTTGTGTTCGTTTAGTAGTGTTCACGAACAAGCTCGTTTAGTGTTCGTTTAATAATGTTCACGAACATAGCTTATTTCTTGTTCACGAACAAATTGTGTTCACAAACATGTGCAGGTGTTTGGTTATTAAGTGTTCACGAACGTGTTCATGAACGTAAATGAACATGTTTGTGAACGTGTTTGTTAACGTTTGCGAACATGTTTGTGAACGTGTTCGTTAACGTTAACGAACACGTTCATGAATGTGTTCGCGAACGTTAACGAACACTAACGAACGCTTAACAAACGAACACGAACAGAATTTTCAAAAACCTTAACAAACGAACACGAACACGAACACCCCGAAATCCTTAACAAACGAACACGAACAACCTCTGTTCGTTTATGTTTGGTTCGTTAACAGCCCTAGGTGCGTCAACCTAAAACTTTAGGTGCGTGTATTTTTCTTCTTAAAGTGCGTTGTTTTCCTTCTTAAGGTGCGTGATTTGTATACTTAAGGTGCGTCAATGTTGAAACTTAAGGTGCGCCATTTTAAAACTTTATGTGCGTAGTTTGTATTTTTAAAGTGCTTTGTTTGTGTGCTTAAGGTGTGTAGTTTGTGTATTGAAGATGCACCATTTAAAAAATTTATGTGTGTGGTTTGTGTTTTTAGCTTAATGTGCGTGCTCTGTGTACTTAAGGTGCTTTGTTTGTATGCTTAAGATGCGTAGTTTGTTTACTGAAGGTGCACCATTTAAAAATTTTAAGTGTGTGATTTGTGTTCTTAGTTTAATGCGATGGTTGTGTACTTAAGGTGCGTTATCTTAATGATTAAGATGCGTAACCGCACAATCGCACGAGAAACTATACTCACGGCTTGGTTACGTTAGCTAGTTCTCATTATCATTTCCTTGACGTTACTATTCAACTTTTGTTCACACTTTCAATTCCACAAAGTTTTCATTTACGATGAAAACAATGAAATAAAAACAATTGTTTTTTTTTGGTGATGAAAAGGAGCCCAAAAGCTCCCAGAGTTAACGAAGTCTATTAAAGGCAACTTTGTTCGCGTCTCTAACCAAGAGAGTAGTCATGCCTTCTAGTGGAGTGTTGAGGATGGTGGTGCTCCACGGAGAAGATTGCCCCAGGTTTGCAAGAAAGTCAGCGCACTGATTGCCCTCGCGAAAGGTATGCAGCAGTTTGGAATTCGGAACCTGTCGAATGAGAAATTTGCAATCTACGATGAGAGTCTCTACGAGTTGAGGGTAAGTCTGCTCTTGGAAGATCGCCTTGACAACCGCCTCAGAATCTGTTTCGACCAAGATGGAGGAGAAACCCATGTTCAACGCCAAATTCAAGCCTTCGCGGATGCCCTATAGCTCAGCTTTGAAGCTGCTAGTGTGGCCAATCTTTGAGGTGAACCCAATAAGCCACCGCCCCAGATGGTCGCGGATGAGACCGCCTGCGCTAGCCAGTCCTGTGGATGATTTGCGTGCCCCGTCTATATTGACTTTAACGTACCCTTGAGGCGGCGGAGACCACTGAACCCATACCTGACTGGCGACCACAGGCCCATTTCTTTTGATAAGAAACTGCTCAGCCTCCGCGGCCTCCTTTTGAGCATGAGTTAGAATTTGCTTCGCTGTCCATGCTACTCTGTTGAAGACGAGGTTATTCCGGCTTTTCCATATGTTCCACAGCAAATGGGGGAATAAGAATTTCCAGGATTCCAAAGCTTGATCTCCCTTTTTGCCCGAGCTAAAGCTTTCCATCCATAGAGGAATCGGGAGATGGTTACTCGATAAGAAGGCAGCAAGTGGCGTGGCTTCGCTCCAACAGTCCTTCGTTGCAGGACATTCTCTGAACAGATGATCGAGGGTTTCATCGCCAAGGCCGCAGCACGGACACGTTGGGTTGTCGGTCAAGCCTCGCCAGAGGCGCTCCACGTTCGTTAACAACCCGTTCTTGGTGATTTTCCATATGAAGATTTTGATACGCTCGGCGCATTTGATCTCCCAAATCCAGCTATGCGTTATATTGTTCTCATCGCCACCTGTAATGAACGAATAAGCTGAGTTAACAGAGATGAGACCCGAACCTGAGTGAGGCCACACAAGGCTGTCGTCCTGATCAACGTCTATGGGGAGAGGAATCGCCCGTATATCGTTGATTATATCTTCGGGCAGCAGGTCTTCAAGGGCTGAAACGTTCCAGGTATTGTCGTGGCAGATAAAATCCTTGACTAAGTCGACATCATTGGACCTGGAGTTTATTGAAGGAAGGAGGGCCAGAGGTTTATCACCTAACCAACAGTCTTTCTAGAATTTGATGGAACTCCCTTTGCCCACTCTCCATTTCACTCCCGCGAGAAGCGTGTTTTTACCTTTGATGACACTCCGCCACCCCCACGAACACCCGTTTTTACAGTTGGACGTGAGGAAGTCCCCGTCTTTCACGTACTTTTCACGGAGGACTTTCACCCATAACTTGTCTTGGTTCGTCAGGAGTTGCCAAGCCTGTTTGGTGAGGAAGGCTAAGTTGAAATCTTGCGCTTTACGAAGGCCCAAACCTCGACTTAGGCTTGCAAATATCGGTCCAGTTCACAGTGTGGATTTTTTTGGAAGAGTCTGGATGACCCCAAAGGAAGATCCTGCAGACTTTGTCAATCTCTTTGCAGGTGCTTGAAGGCAGGGCCATGGACTGCATGGTGTAGGTTGGAATCGTGGCTAGAGAGGATTGAACCAGAATTCTTCGACCTGCCATGCTTAGAGAATTCGCCTTCCAGGAGCTCAATTTCTTTCTCATTTTGTCTATCACGCCCGCGAAGGTTTCTTTAGACACCCGTTTCTGAAGAATAGGAATCCCTAGGTGAGAGCCGAGGTAGGCGGCCATGGGGACCCCCAAACAATCTCCAATGCTTCTCTTCAAACCTGCATTAGTGTTAGGGGAACAAAAGATTTGGGATTTAGAGAGGTTAACCTGGAGACCGGAGTCACAGCTGAACCTGTTGAGACAATCTGAGATAATAGAAGCTTGTTGATCTGTCGCTTCCCCGAAGAGTAATAGATCATTGGCGAAGAAGAGGTGGGAAAGGCCTAGGCCACCCCTTGTGATGCGGATCGGCTTCCAAATACCCTTGTCAACCGTGGCTTGAATGTCATGGGTAAGTCTTTCCATAACAAGATTGAAAAGATAAGGGGCTAAGGGGTCGCCCTGGCGGAGCCCAGGCCTGGCCTAAAGGAGGAAAGGCGACCCCCATTCCAAAGGATAAAGATGTCGCTCTCACGAAGGGAATACATAATAAGATCAATGAGGCCCCTAGGGAAGTTAAACCCCGCGAGGGTACGTTCAAGAAAGGACCAATCCACACTATCATAAGCTTTGTGGAGATCCACCTTGATCACCATCAGCCCTTTGGATCCCTGCTTTCTATGCATAGTGTGAACAATCTCTTGGGTCAAAATCACATTATCCAGAATGGAACGCCCCGGGAGGAAGCTGTTCTGGTGGGGGCCAATGAGCTTACACATTAACGGCCTCATCCTGTTGACAATGGCTTTCGAGATTACTTTGAAGGCTACGTTGAGGAGGGTAATAGGCCTAAAGTCCGCCGCGGTCTCGGGTACTTCTTTTTTAGGGATGAGAGTCATAAAAGCCTTAAGTAGGGAATTAGGTACAATCCCACTATAAAGCGCTTGGTTAACTAAGTTGGTCAGCGCCGGGCCCACTTCATCCCAGAAGTGCTGGTAGAAGACAGCTGGGATTCCATCCGGACCAGGGCTCCCGTATTTCTTCATCCCAAACACGGCTTTCTTAACTTCCTCCCTTGAAGCTCTCCGGCCTAAGTAGGAAGCTTGAGTACTAGAGATTCTGAATGCCTCAGGTGTCGGGAGGATGGGGTTGTCATTTGTCCTAGGATTCCTGCAGAACAAAGAGGCAAAGTAGTCAGTAATGTGTAAAGACAAAGCTGTAGTGTCATTAGTCCAGATTCCATGGAGCTTGAGGAATTTGATACGGTTTCTATTTCTCATGATCAAGGCCGCATTGTGGTAGAACCGAGTATTTCTGTCCCCATCTCTAACCCAATCTTGCTTAGACTTCTGAAACCAGTGAGCCTCCTCCTGGTCAAGAATAACGTTGAGATCATTGATAAGAGTCTTTTCAAGCGTCTGGAGGTCTCTACAGGAGTGCTAATTAGGATCAGATTGAACCCTATTAATTTTGGCCTCCAGGAGTATTTTGCGATTAAAAATGTTACCGAAAACATTTTTGTTCCAAAGCATACTTTTAGTGGAGATTTCCGAGATCATGTCCTCAAAATCCCTACTACCGTCCCGCATTGCCCCCTTCCAAATGTTGCCATAGTCGACTCTAGACAACCAGGCTGCTTCGAAACGATTAGGCCGGAGATGCCGTTCCGGAGGTATACCCGCTTCACTGATAAACATCACGGGGTTATGGTCCGAATGGAGTCTAGGGAGGTTTACAATCTTAGCTTCCGGGAATGCCACCTGTGCATTGATGTTCCAGAAGGTCCTGTCAAGACGCCGCATTTGAATAATTCTAATGCCCACTGAATGGTACCAGGTGAATCTCGGGCCAGTGGCTCCTGGATCCATAAGGCCACAACTGTTAAATGCATCGACAAATCTCTGGATGTTATGGGTGTTAATCGACTCACTACCCCATTGTTCTTCCACCGAAGCAATATTGTTAAAGTCCCCGAGAACTAACCAAGGCTTGTCCACGGAGGCACTGAAGGCTTTGCACTCTTCCCAGAATCTACTCCTAGCCAGGAGATTCGGTCTGACATAGGAGAAAGTGACATAGCAGTCTTGTTGATCCAGGCTCAACTTAGCATGAATGGCCTGGGACGAGTGACTAACAATATTCAGATTAGCAAGCCCTTGTTTCTAAAACAACAAAAGGCCACCTGCAAAACCCAAAGGCTCAACAACAAAGTGGTTAGTAAACCCCAGATTGTAGACAAGTTTAACCATCTTGTCTGCCCTGGGTGAACGAATCTCAAGAAGGCAAAGAACATCGGATTTGGTCGAGACTAAAAGCTGCTTAACGTGCTTCCTCGCCCGACCATTAGCGATGCCCCTACAATTCCAAGAAATAATCTTCATGGAGAGGTCGTGGCGAGAGAGGAAGTTTGACAACCGCCTTCCTCAGGCATGACACCCTTACCATTTTCAAAGCCATTAGAGGCTGACAAGGCCTGTGCCCGAGGGTCGGGACCAGACTGAGTATTTCCAAAATGAAAGATACCTGTGTTGTTGTATTTTTCCATCAAGATGTCATCCACGACATAGTCAAGGGAAGAGACTCGACCACCACGTCCCCCTCCCCTCGTGCCTCCGCGACCCTACAAATTATGGCCTCTTCTGTTCCTTACCTGGTGCACCGGTTTCTGCCGGATGTTGGTAGTAGAAGAGGAGTTGGGGTCGCGTGTTAGGTCCATGTTCCGGTTGTCTTGTGTCATAGACCGTTGATGTCTCCTACTGGGCGCCTTATCAGCGGTGTGACCAGTGGCAGTAAGCCCGTTGTCGTTTCTCATTACCTGGACTCTCCGAGGTTTTAGAACCTGTGGTGATTTATTAGCGTTGCTATTATTAGCATTTACCAAGGCTGGGGACTTACCTTTACCACGTCTAGATTGGTTGACATTTTCTTTGCCTGAACTCGGGATCGAATCACCACCTTCATCGTCGTTTGCATGTTGCATGTCGAAGGAATTTTTCCAGGCGTTTCTGTTCGTAGTTTGTTGCGATGTCTGTCTGGCATCCTTGTTTCGGTCCTGAGTCATGGACTTTCTGGTGACAAGCATCCAGGAGCCGTATTTTCGCGCCGGTGGAGTAGGAGCCGTGGTAGTTGTTGCCGTGGTTTGCGCCGTATCGCCATCCTTCCCACCTTCTGGCGGTTCATTGCACACCGTGTCACCATGAACAGGGGTAATCGGAATGGCGTGAGGACATGCTTGCTCCCTATGACCAACTGTTCCACAGTTGAAACATACCACGTGAAGCCCTTCGTACTCCACGGCTCTAAGCTTATTGCGAACCCAAACATGTGTAACAAGAGGTTTGTCGAGATCGATTTCCACCGCCGCCCGGGCGAATCTACCTCTCTCAACTCCCACCGTGGTACGATCGAGTTTAAGTGGTTTGCCCACATTCTCCAGGACGCTTTTGATCACATCCTCCCGGAAGAACTCAACCGCAAGCCTTGGGATACGGACCCAAACCGCCATTTTGGAGAGCTTTGCCGTGAGGGGATCGAACTCCGGTTGCCAACGTTGGATCACCAGATAGTTATCGAAGATTTTCCACGGTCCATCAAGAAGAACGTGCATGTAATCAATCGAAGGACCGAAGCGCGCTACGAAGAACCAATAGCCGATGTCGATGAAGTCCATCCTCCCTTGAAGGCCCCAGATAACTGGAAGACGCTGCTTCAACACGTTGTAGTTAATATCCCTTCCTAAATATTTCACGATCAAAGCCATCTTCCATGGTAGGCAGAGCTCCCGTCGCAGCTCCTTCGAGATTTTTACGCAAGGGAAACCATCTGTCGATTCGTGTTCATCCATTTCTGAGTCTGATTCTAACACGGGATCTTCAAAGGCCCAATCAGTGATATTCTGGATGGTCGGAGCCTCTTCTATGCCCGGTGGGAGAGCCGCAACAGTGTCGGCGAAGGATCTTTTTGTTGTTTTGGATTTTTTGGTCGATTGCTGGGAGGGATCTTCCACCTCCATGACAGTCGGCGGCGGTGGCATAGAGGCCCCCGGCGGCGCCTCCATGCCCTGAAGCTGGTTCGCCGTCCTAACGGCTAGGGCGACGCGGGAAACCTACCAAAAATAACTAAAGAGCTCGAGAGCGTTTTTTTTCTATCTCAATGTTAAAAAAAAAAAAAAAAAAAGTACCACGACACTGGAGCTTTGCGTAATTGTTTCGTTGTTCATAACTAGAAAAGACAATATTAAATTCCTTGTGAGCACATTCAGGGCGGGGCCAACCGTGTTGACTTGGGAGGGAGGAATCGCATTTTGTATAATACGGAGTACATATTATCATTAGTGGAGAGAGTGGTGTCAATTCAATAGTTGAATAACCAATTTATGTATTTAACAACAACAACAACAATCCATAATAATAATAATCCAAAGATTAGCATAGTTGGTTAATAGCTCAACTTAAAGTTCATAATAATAATAATTTGAAATCAGATTCGATATAGTTAGTTCGTTACTCGACTTAAAGTTCACAACTATAAGCAGCAATATGGGTTCAAATAATAATAATTAATTATAATAAGAAAAGAAGACGAAGCAGCCTCAGCAGCTTGGTTAGCCAGTTCAATTCATTATCATTTCCTTTACCTAACTATTCAACTTTTGTCCACACTTTCAATTCCAAGAAGTTTCCATTGACGATGTAAACAAAGAAATTTACTAAAGTACGAATTGAAACGTGTTGATTTGGTCAGTTGGTAGGTTGGAACCACCGTACATTTTGTATAATATGTTAGATATAAATAATCTAACTAAACAGAATAGTATACGAGTAACCTGACCTCGTAATAGCGGAAGCTGAATCATTGTTGATCTCCAGCCACAGTTGATGTAATGTCTCTTTAACGGTAGACCGTCAGCCATATTTGTCTCATACTTGACTCAGAACCCTAGATGGTGTACTGGTATTTACTGAGCAGTATGAGTACCGTGAACTGTATGTGCTATATAATGCCCATCCTGTATCCCATCAATACAGATTTATATAGGCACAGAGTCTGGTTGAATACAACTACTTAGTTGTTTAGTCCAACCAAACCACTTAATAAACCTAGTTAACTTGCACCACTTAATTAAGACCCTAATATATAATATATAATATATATATTATTAGATTAAGACCCTAATATATAATATATAATATATATATTATTAGGGAAAATCTTACATATATAATATATAATATATATATTATTAGGGAAAATCTTACATTCTCCCACTTGGTGCAAGTACTAGCACAACCCTCATCAAAGAACAAAACACACGAATCATAGTGATAAGTACTCTATTTTGCAGAGTAATATCCATTATGGTCACATGTATTTCAATTCTCTAACTTAGGCCCCTCATGAACAAACCCAATGTTTATTCTCGGTATAACTTAAGAGATGTTTCTCAAAATATATTATGTGCACAACTGAAGAGAGAAACCATCCAAATATTTGTACAAAAAAGTACACTGTATGATCTCTAAAATCCTTAAAAGCATGCCTCAAATAGAGATCTCTTAATGTTAGCATAATGCTAACTGTATTCCGTGACTTCTAAACTTGAACACTACCTCTAACAGCTAAGAGCTCAGAGTTGACACGTCTGTCACTCCCACTCATTAAAATAGCCAAAAGATAGTTAAGTCACAGAATCATTCCAATAACTTAGAGAACAAACCAAAACCTCTAAGTCCATAAATTTGGAATGTTAACATACACCATAACTTCCCAAATAATCACAATATCCACTTTAACTGAATATTTATGAGTCTTACTTTTATGTCTCGCAAAATTGTCTTGAGCCTTAAATACCAAAATGGCCCAGGATCAATTTTGAAGAAACTAAAGACTCTTAAATGCTAAAGAATGACAGTGCACCACAAGTTAGATGATTTTGTTCTAATAAATTCATTAATATTGGTACAACATTTTCATAAATATGCTGCACAACCAGATGTCCAATAATTTGAACTTATGAATTTATATGAACAAATTCAAGATTAATACTTGTGGAATCTTTTGGACTACTTATTGTTTGACATACAATCCAATTTGCATTGGGAAGTATGAAGACAATAGTTAAATCCATAATCTTTAGTGGAGTATCTTAATGATCTTTTTCTTAATGATCACTCCTACTGTTCTTTAGCAAAATTAATGATATACATACTCATAATTGATTTGACCAACTAATAAATGAGGATATAGTTCCCCACCATTAGTTGGGCATACTGAATAATCAATATTTGGTTCCAATAAAAGTCCAACTAAATAATGAAGATAAAATTCCCCACCATAGTTGGATATACTAAAAAACAAAAAATACACCTTCCAAAACCAAGTTTGAATTTGGCTTAAAAGATACATTTTATTTTTGGAATCCAAAAGAAGTATATCATATCAGTTAGACCAAAGAACCAAGTAAACTTTCGTGGAATAATTAATAAAAGTGGCTAAATTTTGGGAAGTAACTGAATACATGTTTTGCCAATGCAAACCATGAAACTTAGAATTTATAATTGAACTAAATTTATAAATTCTAAGAAATTGTGATAAAATCATTATCTGGGTTTAGGGATTTATTGACATAAAAACTTGCCTGTGGGCTGAAGTTTTAATTCTATTAAATCCAATTAAGAAACCCTTTATGATAATGGTTTATCTCAATTATCAAATAGTCAGAAGAATCTAGAGACATAAAACTTGCCTGTGAGCTAAAGTCTTACTCAATTAGATCCAACTGAAAATTTTTATTTATGATGAAACAATTTATCAAATGAGTTGAAGAATCAAGTGACATAAAACTTGCCTGTGGGCTAAAGTTTTAATTCAATAAGATTCATTACAACCATTATGATAAAAATAACTTAAAAGAAATCAAGTTCCTTTTCCTTAACCCTTGTGGGCACTTCAAGAAATATGATCCCAAGTTTACATCATAAAATTAATCTTCATGATAGAATTAGAAATTATTTACAAATAGCCATAAAGTAAATAAATTGATTTACTTCTATCATCACTGATAAAACTACTAACTACATTCCGATACATAATTGCCTGTGGGCTAAATTATGATCGTAGTATAGTATTTCATCCTAATTAATTATACAAATATAACGAAATTGCCTGTGGGCTAAATTCCATTATATTAGATACAATTAATCACAACTTATATGTCTAAAACTTTATGTGATCAGGATAAACTGCTTAATATATAATTTTAACTGATTAAGGATGCTGTGGCTACTCCCCAACCAAATTAAAANAATTTGGCTTAAAAGATACATTTTATTTTTGGAATCCAAAAGAAGTATATCATATCACGGAACTTACTATAGTTAGACCAAAGAACCAAGTAAACTTTCGTGGAATAATTAATAAAAGTGGCTAAATTTTGGGAAGTAACTGAATACATGTTTTGCCAATGCAAACCATGAAACTTAGAATTTATAATTGAACTAAATTTATAAATTCTAAGAAATTGTGATAAAATCATTATCTGGGTTTAGGGATTTATTGACATAAAAACTTGCCTGTGGGCTGAAGTTTTAATTCTATTAAATCCAATTAAGAAACCCTTTATGATAATGGTTTATCTCAATTATCAAATAGTCAGAAGAATCTAGAGACATAAAACTTGCCTGTGAGCTAAAGTCTTACTCAATTAGATCCAACTGAAAATTTTTATTTATGATGAAACAATTTATCAAATGAGTTGAAGAATCAAGTGACATAAAACTTGCCTGTGGGCTAAAGTTTTAATTCAATAAGATTCATTACAACCATTATGATAAAAATAACTTAAAAGAAATCAAGTTCCTTTTCCTTAACCCTTGTGGGCACTTCAAGAAATATGATCCCAAGTTTACATCATAAAATTAATCTTCATGATAGAATTAGAAATTATTTACAAATAGCCATAAAGTAAATAAATTGATTTACTTCTATCATCACTGATAAAACTACTAACTACATTCCGATACATAATTGCCTGTGGGCTAAATTATGATCGTAGTATAGTATTTCATCCTAATTAATTATACAAATATAACGAAATTGCCTGTGGGCTAAATTCCATTATATTAGATACAATTAATCACAACTTATATGTCTAAAACTTTATGTGATCAGGATAAACTGCTTAATATATAATTTTAACTGATTAAGGATGCTGTGGCTACTCCCCAACCAAATTAAAATTATAATATCATAACTTAATAATCTTTGGAAATTGAATAAGCTGTAGTTATTCTTTAAGTAACCAAGATTGGAACTTTAAGACTTCAGTAAATTAAAGATGCTATAGCTATTCTTTAATGAACCGAAATCAAATCACATTTGCAAGGAATACTTAAAATTTTGACAGATTATACCAAATCATGATGGGAGATTCCAAATGTATATACCCCAGGAAAGTTTGTAAAACAAAACCTCACTAAAGACCAACTCTTTAGATAATATCAGTTTAAGGAGACTACTGGCCAAGATGTTCTTAAGTCATGGCCATAAAACTAGTATGCCTCCCTGATTCATATACACAAAATGTATAACTGTTTGGGGTATAAACAAAACTGTAGGGTATAATCCGAAATTTAATAGTTCACTTATGAATAAATCTTTAAAAACAAAATGGTGAACTAAATTAACGGTCCGAATGTGCTGAAATTCAGGCACTACCGTAACTAAAGTTTATGCATAAGTCCAACTTAATAAGGAACTAATATAATTCCAACATAAATTTATGCATTACTGAAGGCATAATAATAAAATTGCATAATTTAAAACCAGAATATTATGCAGTGGACAAATTAATATGCATAAAATTAAGCATTAAACTCATATATTCTAAACAAATTGCGTAACTTAATGCAATTTTAATATGAGCTTCCAAAGTATAAACTTAATATTCAAACTCTAATGAGTCCAATCCAAAAGGACCCAAATTAATGAATGTATACTTTGAAATTTTTAAACTTTAAGCCCATGAAAAAATGTCTTAATGCATCACACTTAATTTATGAGAAATAGACCGAATTTACAAATTCCAACAATATCTATTAATAAAAAAAATAAATAAATATTGTCATTTGTAAAATAAAATCTCACAAATCCAAATTGCATAATTAAACTTAATATTATGCGTTTAATGTGATTGAATGCATAAAACTATCTGAAGAGTATGAATCAACTAGAGGATATGAATTTATACCAAATATTCATTATTCATACTAGCCAAATATGGGCAGAAAGAACTAAAATCATAATTCGAAAACTAAATGAATTATGGTATAAATGGCAATAGTCAATTGCCTAGCAAATATGTTTTTCCAAAATTACTGAATTGATTCAAAAATCACTCTTCATAACTCAATTAATAATATTATTATCATTAATGGCAAAATTGCAAATAATCCAAAAAAGCAATAAAATAGCCATAATAATATTATTAAATGGAGACTAGATGAGGAAAAACAATGGTTATAACCGCTAACTTTAGAGACATTTTCGGATATAATTTTGAAAACTTGATAAAATTAAGTCCGAAAAACATTAATGTCAAGAAAATGATAATATTCATAATATTTTCTTAACTGAAACATTGTCACATAAACTTAATTGGAAACAATTCCGGAGTCATAACTGAATACCATATTAATATTAATGGTATCATTAATTAAAATATTTAATGGTAATAAACAACATTATAATCACCATCAATATTTAACAATGAAAACCAAATTATGGTAATACACCTTCTTAATGTTTCCATATTTGTAAAGATAAAATATGTGACTAGTCCAAATTAGCGGTTAACTGTAGTCGTAGCATTAATTACCAATTAATAATAAAAGATAATTAATGACATACCTTAATGATGCAAACCGCATCTTTCCATTGCGCTAGCAACGATGACGATCCATAAGAGGAAAAAAAACTTCATAATTCTCCACATCTTCATTGTTGCTGTCAGTAACCTCAATGCAGCGTCCAATGGTATGTGAAAGATTTGTTGGTAGGACTTAAATACCAACATTAATAGTCATGTAATAAAACAGAGTGTCATGGATAATCTTACCAATGTACCAAATATGGCAGATTACCATGAAACAATAATTATTATGAAAGGTAATAAATGAGATTAGCCCCTAAACTTGATAACAGTAATTAATAATGCCAATTAATAATTAACAATAACTAAAAAAATGGCAAAACTGTAATTAAGGGATGCCATATACTAATCTCAATTTACCACATAATAATTAACATGACTATTATAATACTTTAAAATTAAAGAATTAATATTATTATTAAGGCCCTGAAAACCATTGATAAATTGAAGACCATAACCAACTTAAACAATAGTTATAATTCTTAATGGCCAAGATTTGATGGAAAACCCAAACAAGCTATCTTAATAGGCCATAATGACTTAAATTGACCTAAGATCCAAAAATTGAATGATATATTATATGAGTTAATAATATGTTAAATTCAACCTTAATGCATACTTTAATGAATGTATAATTCAAACAAATAATAAAATATTTGACAAATATACATAGCATGCTTGAATTTGCAAATTAATATATTATTAACACATATAACCTTAAATAAATTGCAATACTTTAGGCAATTTAATATAAACCTCAATATTAAATTAAAATTCAACTAGCAAATTTAAAACTTAATATTTGCCTAAAAGGAATGATAATTTAATAATAAATTTATGAGGAATTAACTTGATCAATTAAACTAGAAGAAGTCTAAATATAATGATGGAAATCTGAAACAGACCCAAATAAACCAAAATAGGCCCAAGATTTATTCATGTTGGACCAGGTCTGCCCAATGGGCCTGACCCGGCCCAATAGTATGATCCATCATCATCTTCTTCATGTTTAATTAAAACCAAAGAATAAAACCATACCTGATGCGGCGCCGACAGGAACAAGGAAGGAGCAGCAGTCCGTCGCAGCGCCAACCGCAACGCCACCAGTCGCCACGGTCACCTGAAGGTAGAGAGAAAGCAGCGACGCCGGAATCTCAGCCCACGTCTGCCATCTCTCTTCGTCACAACAGCAGATTGGCCGCTGGCATCCTTGATCGTGTCGCCGTGGAACAGAAGCAGTAACAACGCAGCGACATCGCCGCCGCCGCATCTCCTCCCTGCACCGCCCCTGTTCGCGACTCCGAGAATCGAAGCTCGCCGTCGTCCGTGAGCTCGCCATCGTTATCGGCGGTTCGCCGAAATAGGCGTACGACAAATAAATTTGATATCCATAATAGAAATTGAACCAAGCTTAATGCCAAAATAATTTTCAGCCGTCCAAATATGATTCTTTAGAAATATGCACAAATTATTCTCTCAAAGCCAAATAGATATATACATATTTTAAAGAATTAAGATACAAATTATATACAGGAACTGAATGTATATAGAACAAATTAATTGTTGATTTTAGGCATAATAATCAACCGGACAGAGATTATATAGGCTCTGATACCAAATGTTAGATATAAATAATCTAACTAAACAGAATAGTATACGAGTAACCTGACCTCGTAATAGCGGAAGCTGAATCATTGTTGATCTCCAGCCACAGTTGATGTAATGTCTCTTTAACGGTAGACCGTCAGCCATATTTGTCTCATACTTGACTCAGAACCCTAGATGGTGTACTGGTATTTACTGAGCAGTATGAGTACCGTGAACTGTATGTGCTATATAATGCCCATCCTGTATCCCATCAATACAGATTTATATAGGCACAGAGTCTGGTTGAATACAACTACTAGTTGTTTAGTCCAACCAAACCACTTAATAAACCTAGTTAACTTGCACCACTTAATTAAGGCCCTAATATATAATATATAATATATATATTATTAGGGAAAATCTTACATAATACAGATTAAAGAGCATAGTTATTGCACACAAACACACTCATAAACACAGAGAGGAAGAGAGAGAGAGGAACAAGTTTTTGGTATTGGCTATGGCTTGGTTTGCTGTAACTTCACTGATGCGAACAATAGAGCTTGAGTTCCAGCAACCTTATCCACGTCTTGTTCTTGACCACAAAGAAGCAGAAGCACTGGAAGCTCTCCATCGAAGGCTTGCTCAGTTGCTAGCCTTTCTTGATGAATCTGAGAATCAATTGAATGATGATGACGAGACGACCAAAGAGTGGAAAGGGAGAATTAAAGAGGTTGCACTAAGAATAGAAGACGAAATTGAATCAGAAATAATTGATATTTTTTGGCAGAGAGCATCCGAGATGGCCATTCATTGAAAGTCTTCAAAAGTACATGCAACCTAAAAAATTCGTTAAAACCTTGCAAAATGCAATTGAATGCACCGGAGAGTTTATGGGGTTGGTGAAGAACAAACAGCCGATGAAAGATTTGCTAATAAAAGATGATAATGATACTGCTTCTTTGTTCAGTGAAAATAGTGAGCTTTATCATCATTCTGCTGGTTCAAAGCTTCGGAGCACAACACTGGTAGGACGTCATGAAGAAGTGAATCTGATAAAGGAGCTACTTCTTCAAGAATCACGGAGAGAAAGAAGGGTTGTGCCCATTGTTGGCATGAGGTATAGGTAAGACAAAGCTTGCTCAAACATTGTATGAAGATCCAACAGTTTCATCTCATTTTGACGTTGTTGTCTGCACAATCTGACATGCGACAAATGCTTCTTCAGCTCTTGTCTACTATGCAAATCACCCAGGCCCAGGAAAAGGAAATCATCAATAAAAGCAACGAAGAACTAGCAGACTTATTACGTAAATGGTTAATGGGTCGGAGGTATCTCATTGTTGTAGATTACATGTGGAGCACAGGCTCCTGGGATGAAATCCAAAGGTGCTTCCCAGAAGATAGTAATGGAAGTCGAATATTGGCGACCACTCGACTTCAAGAAGTGGCCATTTATACAGGAGGATCACATAATTATTGGCTAAACTTGCCTTTCCTAAATCCATATGAAAGTTGGGAATTATTTAGTGGGAGGATTCTCAATTATGGAAGCTTAAGCTCACCGCCTGTGAAACTTGAAGGGATATGGAGACACATTGTTGAGTATTGTAAAGGATTGCCGCTTGCAATTGTCGTAGTTGCAGGACTTGTACTGGCCACCAATCAGTCACTGTGTCAGTACAAGTACTGCAGAAGACCCCAAACCTTTGATACCTGAAATTTGGGAGTTGCCAAAGTTGAGACATCTCCAATTTTGCAGAAGAATTGTGTTGGGTACTCCAACTGTGGTTCATCAATGCATACAGACAGTTCAATGGTTGCGCCCATTCCAATGTACAGAGCAAGTATTTTTGAGGATTCCGAATGCAAAAGTGATGGGAATTTTCATGGAGGGTAGTGTGGAATTTGGAGAGCCCAATTGTTTGGATAATTTGAGGTGTTTAAATCAACTTGAGGAACTAAAAATTGAAAGCAGACACAATCCTTTTTTTCTTCCGGTTGTGTATGCTTTTCCAGTACAGCTCAAAAAGTTGAAACTGAAGGGAACTTTGGTGCCATGGGATGCTATGATAGTTATTGGTATGTTGCCTAACCTCCAGGTGCTTAAACTTAAAAATGGAGCTTGCCAAGGACCACACTGGGAACTAACTCAAGGTAGTTTTCGTCAGTTAAAATCATTGCTTATTTACGGATCAGATTTGATGCACTGGGAAGCCACTGGTAATAATGTTTTCCCTGTCCTTGAGCGCCTAATTCTTAAACAATGTTATGAATTGGAAGCAATCCCTTCTAGTTTTGAAGATATACTCACTCTACAGTTGATTGAGTTGTGTCATTGTTATTCTCGGCTTGTCAACTCTGCCAACCAAATACAACAAGTGCAAAGAGATTATGGAAATAATGAACTTGTTGTTCGTGCCTATAATATTTGGGTATCTATATATATATATCTATAACTCACTCAACCTTTTTTGTGCTATTTTAATATTTCTGTTTCGTTCCCATCTTTAATATATTCTTGTATCTATCTAAATTTCAGAGAAATGTTGAAGAGGTACTTGAGGATGAACTTAAAGAGGAACTAGAAGGAAGATAGTGAAGGAGATTTTGAGGAATAATTAACGATACCAAATTCAGAACTGTGGATTCATCACAATCCTAAGTTTATTATATATATATGTTGGTTGCTCTTGAATTGTTGCAGAGTTGGAAAGAAATTTGTAGAGGATGAGTGTAATGGTTGGGAGCAGCCTTTGAAATTTCTACACATGCATGCATGCATGTTTAGGTTGACTGGTTGAAATGCTTGTGATTTAGGTTTTATTATTGTAAGTTTAGGTTATTATATCAGTGTGTACTTGGCAGGTTTATGATACTTCTGTGGGTCTGTTTGATGCAGGGTTAGTCTGAGCTGCAAGTGCAAAAGCCTAACTAGTAACTAGACGAGCTATAACGTATGATATTTTCCAGAAAGATCATCCTTAGTGTCCCTATATTTAGCACTTATAAATTTGTCATTTCTGAAGTGTCAAGTTTTAAGTGATTAAAATATGAAATAAAAAAAAAGAAAAAAATCAATTAAAACTTGCCACATGAATGACAAATTTATAAGTGTGGTAAATGTAGTGAATCGAAGCATTACAATTTTTTTTTTTTTTTTGAATACTACTGACTCTATATTGCCTGCACTGAGGCGAACCCACCACCTCCCGTATAAAGGGAAGGGTTTGATGTCACTGGACTACAAAGTCCTTGGCTACGCATTACAGTTATATTATGTTAAGTGCAGGCACATAATTTGAATAACCATTGAATGTTGAGTTTTAGTGGGGTGATTAGCATGTGTGAGAGGATATACTCACATTAAATATCTTCTCGGAGGAGTGGATCAAAAGGGAGCAAATATGAAGTGATTAATCATGAAATTATGTATCTAGTGTTTGTAAGCTAATGCAAATAGTTGGGTTGCAGACATTCAAATACAACTAAGTATAATGCAAAATTAACAAAAGCAATTAACAAGATAGGTAAAAGTAGCCAAGTAGGGGCTTGCATCAAACGGGTGAATGACTGAAATGGCAATGCATGGCAAGGAATTGACAATATTAGGAACTCTAAGAAAGTTGGACAAAAATGGGAAAGACTCATTTGGAACATGCATTTGAAGTCAGAAACATGTCTCATTTGCGTTTTATTTTATTTTATTTTTTTCGGAATACAGAATCCAAACGAAAGTGGAACTTGCATTTGACATCTATATATATATAAAAGCAACACATTTCTAGAAAATAAAAAGAATTTCGTTTTCCCGCCCAGTGATAACGATGTCTTTTCACTTCATTGCATTACAAACTGTGTCGTTTAGATTAGGGCAATTAATTACGGCCGGTTAATTGGATTTGCAATAATTATTTACAACGTTTGGCATTTCGGTTGCGGCTGGACTCCTCGATTCACAATACCTTTTCGCATCTATCGACGGAGAAATAATACCGGTTCATGGACCTGCCTACAAGTATATATACATTTTCTATGACTACAATCAATGGAACCATTCGAATACATAAAATAAACACCGTACTGTGATTTCTGAGAGAAAAACTTTGTGAGGAGAAAATCATGGCTCCAATGTACATCCTTGCGCGAGATATTCATAATAGGAACACTACTGCTGCTATGAGATTGCGCCTGGTACGTACCTACGATATTGTACAAAGCAGATACAGTCACAAAGTCAGATCTAGGGAATGTGTATTCCATGATGAAGAGGTAACAGTATTAGTTTTTCTTAAACTTCCTTCACTAACAGTAAGTTTTTCTCACTGTATTATTTGTGTTTTTATGTTTGTTAAATATTAGTATAACATGTATTAAATCATTATGTATATAGATTATAGATCATTAGTAATACTAGCTATATATAAGTTATTTGTTATAGTAAAATATTATAATAATTATAGTTAAATAATTATTTTCTTTTTTGTGTTTATAGAAAATGAAAATTCCGTGGATCATAATAGCAATCCACCACAACAAAGCCAGTTATCATCTTATAAGACTCCTAGACCTTTCTATGGAGTTTTTCAAGCATTCTTATCTACGCCGTTGAGCGTATTAACTAATGGTTAGTACTCACTTAATTTTCTTTTTACTCTACTATTACATTGTAATTCGAATAACACTTATGCAACGTCTTATTAGTATGCTCAAAAGAAGTTAGTGTTCGTAACGTTCATAATCGCACACCCTTATTTGCAATTTTGAGCACACCGCCAGTCAACCAGTCAACAGGTATTGTAGTTGAAATCTTTGACTTTTAGATGTTTTTTAATTAAAGTTACAAACTGAATTTGTTAGAATTGTTTCATTAAATAATTTATTTAATCCTTATAGTACTAATAATTATGTTGTTAACAGTTAGTAAACTTCTTATTTTAACTATTCAATGGAATGGCTACAGATTTAGCAACGGAATCCCTTACTGGAAGTCACACTCATCGAAGAGTAGGACGTGTACTCCAACCAAGTCTTGGTACTCCAAATAGTGTCTTGACTAATGGTATGTATTTTTTAAAAAAACTTACTTATCAAAATATAATAGATTATTATAAACTCTATTTCTTAGTTTTTAGAAACTTGGTTGCTTGACTGATTGTTTGTATTATGGGTGTTTTCAATTTTTGTAGAAAATTTTACAATTAACCAACCACATATAGACCCTCAAATTGGGCCTTCTACAACACATGGCGATATTGGTATATAATTTAATAATCTTTACTCTTTTTTTTTGTTAGTCAAATATAGTTATAGTATATAGATTGGATTGGAAACTTTAATTGTTAGCCTAAACATGTCGGTACTCTGTTCAGGTTATAGTGAAACTATCACTAACTTAATCAAAAAACCAAGTAGTCGATTAATCGATGCAAACAATGGGTCTGCATCTGATGGTCGTAACCTCCACAGTGACATCAATGAATGTAGCGAACAGGAAGATATCATCCAAGATGTTTTACCTAGTAATTGTTTTTTCTCATTTTTTAAATATATCTTAGCTACAAAGAATTGAATTTTTTTTTTGGGTTACGACTTACACTTTGTTCATTGTATTATAGTTGATTATGCCGACTTTGGTGATGCTTGTGCTTCATGCTTACATTGTGGGGCACTATTTTGGTACGAGGAACGTTTGAACAAGTCATATCTTAACGGTATTACTAAATATTCATTGTGTTGTGGCCATGGAAAGATAAAACTACCACCTCCGACAAAACCACCAAAAGAATTATATGATCGATTTTTTAAGGATGGTCCCAAGAGAAGCCATTTCTTGCAAAATATTAGGTCTTACAACAATATGTTCTGTTTCACTTCAATGGGTGGGAAAGTAGACAGGACAGTGAACAATGGTGGTGGTCCACCTGTTTACCGTATAAATGGCCAGAACTTCCATTTGATAGGTAGTTTGTTGCCCATGGATGGTGCTCAACCAAAATTTGCCCAATTGTACATTCACGACACTGAGAATGAGATTAACAATCGTGTTGATTCAATAAGGTATGCACATAAACTCTTACACCTATTCTTATTTCATCTTTGTATTTTGTTATTGTATCAAATAAAAGAATTAATTCTTTTTTTTTCTATGTAGGCATGAAAGCGGTACAAGTTCATTACACCTAGAGGTGGTAAACGACATAAAAAAAGCACTGGATGACAACAATGTGCTGGTTAAGTCATTTAGAATGGCTAGGTCTGAGATTCACAACAATCCACGAACTGAGGTAAAAATGAGACTACTAGGGAAGAGGAGCAAGGATGCTAGGACCTATAATTTACCTACAGTATCAGAGGTGGCTGCATTGATAGTTGGTGACCTAGATCCAGAGATGGGTTTTCGCGATATTTTGGTGGAGTCAAAATCAGGGAAACTCAAAAGAATCAGTGAACTCAACCCTGCTTACTTACCTATGCAATATCCAATTTTGTTTCCATATGGAGAGGATGGGTATAGGGATGACATCTAATTTGCAGCTAATCGTACTCAACAACTTGGATCAAGGCAAAGTTTAACACCAAGGGAGTATTTTGCTTTTCGGTTACATGAAAGGAGAAGTGAACTTTCTACATTGTTGCATTCGAAGAGGTTGTTTCAACAATTCTTGGTCGATGCTTATACAATGGTTGAATCGGGTAGACTTATGTTTATAAGAAACAATCAGAAGGCATTGCGTTGTGAAGTTTACAAAGGGTTGTCAAATGCATTATTTAGGGGAGATATAGACCCTTCAACCAAGGTAAGAGAATTATCTTACCATCAAGCTTTACAGGAGGTGCAAGGTATATGATACAAAACTACCAAGATGCCATGGCTATATGTCGTTAGATAGGCTATCCAAACTTAATCATTACATTTACATGTAACCCAAAGTGACCTGAAATCCAACGGTATATTAAGGTTAGAGGTTTGCGGACAGAAGATAGACCCGATATTGTTAGTCGCGTCTTCAAAATGAAATTGGATAGTTTTGTTAAAGAATTAAAATCAGGAGAACTCTTTGGTCCCGTCAAAGCATGTAAGTCACTAATTCATTGTGTACTTATCATTGTATTATGCTATTGTTCATTTTTTTTGGCATTAATTTAATTTCTTATTTGTTTTTATTTTATTGTATAGTAACATACACAATTGAATTTCAAAAAAGGGGACTACCACACGCACATATCCTGTTGTTTCTTTAATCTAACAGGCTTGAATCATCTCCTTTTTCCATTGATCAATTCATTTCAGCGGAAATTCCTGATATAGAGATTGATAAAGACTACTATAAAGCTGTGGAAGAATTTATGGTGCATGGTCCTTGCGGTGTTGCTAGATCTAACTGACCTTGCATGGTCAATGGACGATGTACCAAATACTTCCCCAAAAGGTTTGTTGATTCATCAAGTTTTGATGGAGATGGATACCCTATATATAGAAGGCGTGATGATGGAAGAACAATAACAAAGAATGGTATTCAAATGGACAATAGGTATGTGGTGCCGCATAACAGATATTTGTTGTTGAGGTACAGGGCACATTTGAATGTTGAATGGTGCAACCAGTCCAGATCTATCAAGTACTTATTCAAGTATATCAAAAAAGGCAATGATCGAGTCACTGTAGAATTCTATAGAAGTTCCACAGAAGTTAATGGTGTTGAGGTTGTTGATGAGATAAACATGTACTATGATTGTAGGTATGTTTCAGCTTCAGAGGCTACTTGGCGGTTACTTAGCTATGAGATACAATGCAGATCTCCAGCTGTGGAGCGACTTAGTTTCCACTTGCCAGATAGCCAAACAGTATACTTTGAAGACGATGAAGACGTGGAAACCATTTTGAATCGACAAACGTTGGGTCAAAGCATGTTTACTGAATGGTTTGAAGCTAACAAGTAATACTCTGAAGCGAGATTGCTAAGTTATATTGAAATGCCGAATAAATTTGTTTGGAAAAAAAATGTGCGCCAATGGCAGCCAAGGCAACGTGGTTTTTCAATTGGTCGTATTTTTTACGTACCACTGGGTACTGGGGAGCTTTATTATCTTCGTTGCCTATTGAACATAGTTCGAGGACCTCAGAGTTTTCAAGACATCAAAACATACAATGGAAAAGAGTACAACACTTTTAAGGATGCATGTTATGCCCGTGGGTTACTAGATGATGATCTTGAGTACATTGATGCAATTAAGGAAGCTAGCCAATGGTCTGCTACACATTCACTAAGAAATTTGTTTGTCACACTTTTAATGGCAAACACAATGGGGAGGCCTGAATATGTTTGGAACGAGGTTTGGACGTATCTAGCAGAAGACGCTCAATACAATAGACGAAAAGTATTAAATGATCAAGGTATTCATTGGTCCATACTTTCTTAATATCAAATGATGTATATTATCTTCATTACATTGTAATTGAACCTTTCTTTTAACTAACAAATTTGAATTTTAAATTCGTCAGATTTGTTTCAAAATGATCAAGAAAAAAAGGATTTTGCACTGCTACAGTTGGAAAAACTCTTATTACTTTACAATAAGAGTTTGAAAGATTTTCCAGACATGCCTTTAGTCTTAGAAGGATTGTCTGTTACGACTGACAATAGGTTGATCTTGGAAGAGTTATCATACGATTGTGATTTGCTTGCTAAAGAGAGTTACTTACTTCATTCCCAACTTACAGATGAGCAAAGGTCAATTTATGATGCTGTTATTTCTGATGTTTATTCTAACAAGGGTGGATTGTACTTTGTTTACGGGTATGGTGGTACTGGCAAAACATTTCTTTGGAGGGCATTATCAGCTTATATTAGAGCTAAAGGTCAAATAGTTATCAATGTGGCATCCAGTGGTATAGCATCTTTGCTTTTGCCGGGAGGACGGACATCACACTCTAGATTTGCAATACCTATTTCTATCAATGAAGAGTCTACTTGCAATATTCATCAAGGTAGTCAGTTGGCAGATCTCATTGTTGCAGCGAAGTTGATAATTTGGGATGAAGCACCAATGATGCACAAGCACTGTTTTGAGGCTTTGGATCGAACAATGCGAGATATATTGAGATTTGTTAATCAAGACAGTGGTCATAGGACATTTGGAGGTAAAACAGTGGTATTTGGAGGTGACTTTAGGAAAATTTTACCTGTGGTGCCAAAAAGATCAAGACAAGACATTGTTTCTTCAGCTATCAATTCATCATACCTTTGGAAGCATTGCAAAGTTATGCGCCTAACAAAGAATTTGAGGTTAAATAGTATGCAACCTGGTTTGGATCAACAACAAATGGAAGAATTTGCTAACTGGCTTGCTTTAATAGGTGATGGTACTATTGGCGAAGATAATGATGGTTACGCTGAGGTTGATATCCCGTCTCAAATGTTGTTGAAATCTAATGGTGATCCTATTGCAACTATTGTTAGCAGTACTTTCCCTCAGTTCAATGGTGGTATAAGTGATGGTAGTTGCTTTCATAGCAGTGCTATTTTAGCACCTACATTACAAGTTGTCAATGAAGTAAATGAATATATGTCTGACTTGACTATAGGGGAAGGGAAGACATATTACAGTTCTGACACAGCTTGCAAAGCTGATGGTTCTTCTACTGTACTTGCAGATGTCCATACACCGGAATTCTTAAACACTATTAGAGCTTCAGGCCTGCCAAATCATGCTTTAACATTAAAGGTTGGTTCACCTGTAATGTTAATGAGGAATATTGATCACAGTCTAGGACTATGCAATGGTACTAGGTTGGTTGTTACAAGATTAGATGAACATGTTGTTGAAGGAAGTATACTTGCAGGACCCAATGTTGGCACTAGGGTATTGATTGCTAGAATGACTATAACGCCATCTGACACAAGATTGCCTTTCAAGTTCAATAGGAAACAATTTCCTCTCATGTAGTCATATGCAATGACTATCAACAAAAGTCAAGACCAAACTTTATCCAATGTTGGGTTGATCCTTAGGAAACCAGTTTTTGTCCATGGACAACTATATGTTGCTGCATCAAGAATAAGTCAACCAAACGGCCTCAAGATTTTAATTTGTGATGATTCAAAAAGTACTCTTACTAGTACAACTAATGTAGTTTACAAAGAAGTTTTTAACAATTTGTAATTTGTTAATTAATTAGTACTCCGTAAACTGTTTCCTAATACTTTGTAATTTCTAAATTCATTAAGCTTAACATTTTTTTCCTGTCCCAAGTTTTTAACGTTTTTTTTTGGCTTTTTTTACAACAACGCTTCATTCATATTAATATTAATATTAGTCCGTGCATCGCACGGGTCAATAGCTAGTTTAAAATATGTCAAACGCATGTATCACTTGCGTTGGATAAAAAAAAAAAAAAAAAAATTGGTCGCCGCCGGCGGCGACCACCTTCTCCTCCGCCGGAGAAGGCTGGTTGCCTTCGAAGGGGAAGGCAACCATGGTCGCGAGTGATTTTTTTTTAATCAAACGCAAGTGGTACATGCGTTTCCAAGTCCCACTTGCGTTTGGATTCTTTATTCCAAAAAAAATAAAAAATAAAAATAAAACGCAAATGGGACATGCGTTTCTGACTTCAAACGTATGTCTCAAATGAGCTTTTTCCATTTTTGTCCAGCTTTCTTAGCGTTTCTAATATTGTCAATTCATTGCCATGCATTGCCATTTTAGTCATTCACCTTGCATCAACCACTCTTGCCTAGATGCTGTAGAGTATCCCTAAGCTGGAATCATGTGATGAATCAACAAAAGATGTGTGACTTCTTGATCAGGTAACAAAAAGCTTGGAATTCAAAAAACTTGTTATGCAAGAAGTTGTGTATGAGTGATCAAGTTGCATGGGTCAAGGAGCAGAACATTTTGGAGAAGCAGAGCTTTACTTTCTCAAAATATAAAGGTTTGAAAATTGAAATGTATATAACCTTAAATTCACATGGTATTAATTAAAAACAAGTCTGAAATATTTAGTGAATAAACATGTAGAAGTTTATCAAATATAATTCATACAAGCCCACACAAAGAAACAATGATAAAGAAATCAGGCTTAGCTCATCCCTACACTTATTGCAAAGCAATTCTACTCCTCAATGAAACAATTTCTCATACCAAATTCAAAGCGCTATACTCAAAGAAAAAGGAAGGAGGACATCCACACACCCAAAATATGCAATTAAAGAAGTCTTTTAAGATAAATTATAGCAAAAATAATAAACCTTAGGAGTTTTATTAGGGATGGGCAGTAGACCGGGAGCTAAGATATAAAGAAGATTGTTTCAATTGATGTCATTGTTGTCGAAGTCATCTTCAAAGCAGTTGAAGAATTCAACATTGGTGAGCTTAGAATCCACTTCCTCGACAACTTGACTTGCAAAGTTGCTGGATTCAGGATCACTTGCCTTGCACTTCAGCTACTCAAAAATTATGAGGATTAGTTATTTTAAACTTTTTGACAATGTTGCAAAAATCCCGCCTAGGAGCCGATTAATCCCCGCTTAGGCGCTAGGCGCCGGTCGACCGCCTAGCGTATCACCTTAAATGGTGGTCTTGGCGCCTGGCCAGCTAGGCGACCGCTTAGGCCGCCTAAGCTCTGCCTAAGCACCGTCTAGGCCGCTTAGGCGCTGACCGCCTAGGCCTCCTAGGCACCGACTAGGCCGCTTAGTTGGCCGATTAACTATTGTTCTTCTTTTTTAATGGGTTATTTCACTCAAAACAACATTGTTTTGAGCGAAATAACTCTAAATTATACAAACTCTAGATATGTTTTAGGTTAATATTTAATATTTTAGTATTAACTATTAAAGTATTATATAATTTATAATTATTAGTCTTTAAAAAATTAAAAATACTTAAATAAATTTTAAAAAAATAAAAAATAAATTAAAAAAATACACAGGCGCCTAGGCGCCGATTAATCCCCGGCTAGGCGTCCTAGGCGCTAGGCGCTCCCCGAGCGCCCAAGGAACGCCTAGCGATTTTTTCAACCATGCTTTTTGATAAGAAAAACTAATAAATATTAAGCATTTTAATAATCTGACAAAAAGTTACAGATTATTATAACAACAAAAAAAAAAAAAAAAAAAAGTTATGCCAAAAATATTTATTTAAAACTTTAATTTAGATGCAAAAAACATGTATTTAGAATTTAAGAAATCAAAATCATATATCAAAATTATGAATAATCTTCCATGCATAGTTAAAAAAATTGTTGATCAATCCAAAATTTGTTACAAATCATAGTGGCCAACATAAAGCTATAGAAAACATGAGTAATATATAGGTTGTAGAGTGTTTTTTTATTTTTTTATTTGACTTCTACCGCAAGTATAGAGTATTTCAAATTGTTGACTGTCGAACATAATTCATATATACATATATATTATATTACTCCATATAATTTTTAAATAATTAAAATCCTTATTACGATATATATATATATATATATATATATATATATATATATATAAATGGCCCCCAATTGTAGTTGGAATTAAAAATAGCACTAGACAAACAAAACAAGTGTATATAAGCACTTGTGTAGAGTAACTATAGTTAATGGTAGATTATTGTTAGAGTGCAATTGGCAAATTAAATCTAAGTCTCACATCACTATTTCATTGGAATGTAACTTTTTCAGTTACTCAAACTCTCAAAGTAAACATTATCATAAAGTTTAATTTTGAGTTGGAGCAGAAGTATCAAATATGTCAAGAAGTTTCCTAAATCAACAAGTCCAAGGACATGGCTTCAAAGTTAATATCAATTTCTAAGTAGGTGCATTATTGGTTTTCAATATTTTGTCCATATATATTATTGCTTCAGTTGTTCATTGTGCTTAATTAATTAGAACATTTAATTTGCAGCTTTCAAAAAAAAAAAAAAAATTAGAACATTTTGCACATCTTAGCTAGAATACTTTACTAAAGCCATTAATACATTCAATCTATTTATGAACTTGGTGGTATGAGTAAAATGTTAGAAATTTATGCAGTAGTAAGTGATTTATTAATGACCAGGATTTAATGGTTGCGACCTGAATTTAGTTACATTAAACAATTAAGGATGACCATAATAAAACAATAAATTAATAAATAAAATTTCGTATTTAATTATTGGAAGTTAATTGAGAAAATATTTTTGTTGTCATAAAGTTGTATATTTTATTTTTAACTTTGTAGAAATTTTATTGATAAGAAATATTAGTTTCAAATAATATTGTGCATATAAAATATCAAAATTAAAGAGATTTATAAAGTAGAAGTAAAAAGAAATTATTAAAATATCCATATATTAGTTAATAAAAACTCTAAGGCCTTCTCCAATAGTTAAGAGTTTGGTGTAGTTTTTTAGGAGATTTTGTAGGTGTGATTAGGAAAGAGAAGATGAAAAAGGGAAGAAAAAAAAACAAAAAATAAAATTTAGCAACAATTTAAAAGAAAAGTGAAAGGCAATTACACGCCAAGGGGCGCGTGCACTGCACGCGCCTGCTGGGCGCGCAAGTGAGGCGCAACGCGTATAGGCTTTATAGCTTCTCTGCTTTTTGGGTCCCATTTATACTGCAAAATCCCCAAATTTGCAGTATGAAAATTTCTCTTCTCTCACTTATTTATCACTCCTCCACCTTATCCCTTTTTTCTTAAAATCCGTGTAAAATCCATCAATGTGGATGGCCTAATAGAGTTTAACAATTATGTTGCTCTAAAGACTAAAATTGTAACTTATTTAAAAACTTAAGGGTATGTTGAAACAAGGACTAAAATGACTACTAGAAAGGAAATAATTAAATACCTAAATACATTTTTCTCAATAATTAAACATTGGGATAAAACAAATAAAGAAAATAAAATACAACAAATCTATAAATGTTACTACTTTCAAGATTTTTTTAATGCAAACCTTTTGACGTTCTTGTTCCTCAAAAGGAAAAAGGGTCAAATCAGCCCCCTAAGTGAACCGGATAGTGCAATTAACCCCCCTAAGTAAAATAAGCTTCATATATGTCCCTTAAACCGGTAAAAAGATGCAATTAAGCCCATTTATTACCTATGCTGCCGGTTAATGGTTAGGTGTCGCCAACATGGATTCATTTTGACACTATTTATCCTAAGTGGAATTGTTTTTTATTTAAAAAAAAATAAATGCACTAAAGCCCTAATCTTTGTTCCCGTAGAACTGTTCTTCTTATCTTTGTCTTCTCTATCATCAATCTCTCCTCTTCGAACACAGCGACGTAAAAATCCATCGTTTTCTTCAACCCAGGCCAGAACAGTTAAGCTCTTTAATCTTTCTCGCATTCTGGAGTTGCTCAATCATCAGTCATTACACTCGTCTTCTTCGAAATGTCTTCTTCCTGTCAGAGTGGGTCGCCATTTTCATCGACTTATTTGAGACCAAATCTCCATTATGAGCCAGCAATCTACTGTCGTTGTGGGTTAAAAGCGCCATTGTGTCATACACGAGATAATGGGCAAAAATTTTTTGGGTGTCAAAGATATAAGGTTTTTCCCTTTTGTATATGATATAAGAATTATATGGTGTTCTACTTTTGTTCATGAAATTTGCAGAGTATTATGAGTGGAATTATATATGTTCATGAATCCATTTACTTATTTGCAGAGATATAAGGTGTGTTTTGGAATTCTATATTGTCTAGCTAAAATTGCATTTCACTTATGAATCCATTTACTTATTTGAAATTCTATGTGTTCTACTTGTGTTTATGAATCCATTTACTGTCAAAAATTGTACGAGAATAGCATGGCTGCTCCACATAGTATGAATCAATACTATGATGAATTCTTTTCAAATTGTATTCATTCTTTACTATGATTAAAGAATGAAATCAATACTCTGACTTTGTTAATTCAACAAAGTATATAATTATTTTCGTTGAATCTATTGAGCATAGTCTGTAGTTAATTCATTTGCGTAGTTGAACTTATACAATATTTATTTTACAGGATGGAGGATGTGGTTTCTTTGTATGGAAAGAGCATATCTTGGCTAATGATGTTGAAGCTGTGAATGATGTGAACAATATGCCAATTCATGAGTTGAAAAGGGTGATATTGAAATTGCAAGATGAAATCAAACACATACGAAGGGATTTGGAAGTTCAATATGGGGAAATTAAGAAAATGAAGAGAATGTGGGTGATTTTTAGTGTAATAGTTGTAGCAATTTATTTATTACGTAATTTCTAGCACAGTAGTGTAAATTTTGAGTATGTTCCTATGTTGATTTAAGGTTACTTGATGGTAGTGTACATTGAACAATTGCAATGAGAATGATGATGGCAGTAGCAAAGTATTAGTTATCCACACTGCATTCATATACAATGATTATGGCAGTGCATGTACTCTGGAATTCATATTACAAACAAACAAATTAAAGGTATTGAGGTCATATAAACAAACAAACATGTAAACTAGAGTCCATATCACAAACAAACAAACATGTACACTAATTTGCATACAATGATTATGGTAGTCACACAAAGAGCAGTGAACAAAATATAATAATTTTCATTCAGTACTTGTCCACCATCTATTACAAAAAGGTCATAGTTAACTTCCTAGCAACAACCCACATTTTAGCATTACAAAAAAATAACATTGAGCAATCCTTAAGATGATGACAATGTACATTTTACAAAATAGAACAAGTTCTACTACATTGTCTGCCACTTTTGCTCCTTCAACACCATTTGCATGAAGTCCATCATGTCCAAGCTCATTCCCCTGCTTGGCTAGACTATAACAAATACCAATCATAAAGTTTCAATTATGCAAGTATGAAATATAAAATAGTGTAAAAAGTGAATAAAAGTTTTAGTAACACTTACGTTTAATGGCACATTTCTAGCTTCTGTTGTTTTTCTTGGACAATATCTCTTATTATGTCCACTCTCCTTACACATGGAACAACTAATTGATCCTCCTTTCCTAGACATTTTGGTCTTAGAATGACGTGGCTCATTTTCCTCACGATTCCTTCTTTTCTTGGGACGCCCAGTCATTCTCCTTGGTATAGGTGCTCCAATCTCTTCCAAGTCTGTTCTCGGCCAAAACAATTCCCCATTAATTGGTTCAAGTGCATGAGAATAAGTCATTTCGTACATCTCCTTACTGTAGCATCGATGTACATAATCAACTGGATCTTTTTTCCTATCAAAGATTGCACATACAGCATGTATACAAGGTATGCCACTCAAATCCCATGCTCTACAACTACATGTCCTCTCCAATAGTTTAACCTTGAATTGGTGTTTTCCTTGCTTTACCTCAAATCCATCAACGCCATTAAAGTCAACATGCCATCCAACACTATCCAACACATTTTGGTTTAATTTCTTTAAGATAAGATGACCATGATTTCCTTGCCACTTATCCAAAGATCTACGTTTTTCAGCAATCCTCCTCATCATGGCAACACGGATATCTTCAAGCATTGGCACTATAGGCTTTGATCTTGCTTTTACGATAGTGCCATTAAAAGCTTCTGACATGTTATTGTCTACAGCATCACATTTAACATTCGTCCGGAAGAATGCTTTACACCAAAGCTTAGGTGGGTACTTCAATAAATCCTCACTTGCTTTAGGGTCTCTCTTGGCCAATTCTTTTACAACTTCATCAAATTGGGAGGTAGTTGTTGCCTTTGCACATTTCCAGAATAGTTTCTTAAATACCATGCCTCTATGTTTTTTACTCCAATTTGCATGAATATGTCGAGCACAGTTTCGATGCTCTACTTCTGGAAATAGTTTTTGGATCACAGTAGTTAACCCCTGCATAAAAAGTAGAATGTAGATTCTGGCAGTTTAAATATTCTGATATGAAGAGGCAGTTTACATATTCTAATTTGTGTGTTAATATGCAGTTTAAAAGTGCAGATTGCAGATTTGTGTGTTATTCTAATTTGTGTGTTAATATGCAGTTTACTTAAGCCCTAAATGTGTTAATATGCAGATTGCATAAGGAAGTCTAGCAGATTGCATAAGGAAGACAGTTTCTAGCAGTTTAAAAATTCAGATTTTGGCAGTTTAAAATTACAGATTCTGGCAGTTTAAATTACAGATTGAATCACAGCCTCATTTTAGAGCACAATTTACAAAAACAATTTAAAATTGAAGATCAAATCACAATCTAATTTCAAATTGCAGATCAAAGGCACATTTTAAAATTGCAAATCAAAGCACAGTTTAGTTTCAGATTGCAGATTTCATATTATAAAAATGTATTCAAAATTGCAGAATCAAATTGCAGTAAATATGAAATATACCTTTTGTTGATCAGAAATCAAAGTCCACTCACTGGTGTTGCTCATATTCAAATCGTCCTTAAGTAAGGTCAAGAACCACCTCCATGAATCAATATTCTCAATTTCTACCACCGCCCAAGCAACCGGATACATTTGATTGTTTGCATCCCTACCTACGACACTTAGTATTTCCCCCTTCAACTTACCCTTTAAAAAACATCCATCTAAGCCAACCACTTTTCTACATCCTTGTGCAAACCCCCTCTTTAATGCTCCAAAACATACATATATTCTTTGAAATGTGCAAGGAGCATTTTCTACATCTCTACTTGTTTTTATTTTTATAGTACTCCCTGGATATGAGTTCAAGCATTCCTGAGCATAATCTCTTAGTCTTTTGAACTGATCATCAAAACCAGCATTCACTTTCTTCACAATTGACCTGATTGCCCTCCTAACCATGCTAACTGTCAAACTGATTTTGAGCTCTGACTCAATATGCTTCTTCAACTCAACAATACCAATTGTTGGGTCTGCAATGACTTTATCTTCGTACTTATCCTCTAGCCACTTTTGGCTCACTATACCTAGCTTCACTGCAGTGTTGCATCTATGATCATCAGTTATTCTTCTAAGTTGAAAACAACGATACCTTTGATCCCAACGACCACAACAATAGAAAGGGCAGTTTTCTTCGCACTTAACTCTGATTCTACTTGGCTCATTCTTAGTAATTCTAAGGTTTCTCTTTGTGTACACAGCATAACTAATTATGGCTTGTTTAAATTGGTTGCTATCTTCAAACAATAAACCTGCTTCCAAAAGTGGTGGATAGACTTTTGGGTTATATGAGGGGAACTTAACCTTACTAGAATGGTCACCAACATCATTCACATTATCCTCACTACCTATTTCATAACTTGGAGGGTCATCGGAATCATAATCTTCACAAAATGCAGCCATATCTTCACATCTACTATCACCTCCAGTTTGTGCAGTTTGTGGTCTATCTTCAAATCCATTGTCACCTCCAGCTTGCTGCCTATGTTCATCATTGTTTGTATTTTCAGTCCCATCGGTCTCTTCTTCAATTTGTTGCTTACTAGTCCTCATCTCATCTATAGGTTCAACATCTATATCACAATCATCATCGCACTCAGGTATAGAGGAAGGTAAACACAAGTTAGGAACTACTTCTGCCTCTTGAATCCCATGGTCAACATAAATGTCGACCTTACCACATCTACTAGCCAAATTAACTGCTCTTAATGTACTGTGATCATCATATAATAGTTCAAGCATCTCCAAAGACTGCTCTACTGCCTTAAAGTAAAGTGCAACAACCTGTCCATATCTGTCTTCTTTGATATATTTCATTAGGTGAAGAAATGAAATCTTATCTGGGTCAATGTCAATGACTTCTACCACACCATTTATATACGACAACCTAGAATTTTTTTCAAAGGTACCTCCATGATGAAGTATTAACTCAGCTACTTCAAACATCCTAAAACAAATAAAATAAAGCATTAATCAAAGCAGCAGTAATGCTCAATTGTCTACTGTATAATTTTATGCTCAATAAAGTAAAGCATTAATCAGAGTTGTGCCTACTGTTTTCAAAAAAAAAATGTAAAGAGTTGTGCCTTGCTTTTAGAGCTACTCAATAGTCTAGTGTATAAAGCACTAATTAAAGCAACAACAATAATATGGTTGACATAAATAGTACAGAGAGGGACCACAACAACAATTGAGTTATTATACAACTGAAAAAAAATACTTTTGGGGACCACAACAACACACCATGTCTCCATTATCAACTACAGAGAGGGCCTACCAAGCATTCACAAACTTAGTATTAAAACTAGAGAGGGCCTACCAAGCATTCACAAACTTAGTATTAAAACTAGGATTCTGTTTCCTGCAAGTTAAATAATAAAGAGCCTGCCATGGATGAGCAGTGGGATGAGCAGCGTAATAAAGAGCCTGCCATGGATGAGCAGTGGGATGAGCAGCGGGATGAGCAGCAAAGATAGTGTAAAATATTTCATCATTTTAAGATGACTAACAGAAACAAGAAACACCATTCTTTGGTTAGGTCAGGCTAGTTCTACTGTTGTTATCCCTAAGTTTTCTACTGCTACCATTCCTGGTAAGATTTCTGGTTCTACTGCTGCTATCCCTAAGTTTTCTACTTCTACCATTCCAGGTAAGGTTTCTAATATTCATCATTCTACTGCTACCATTCTAGCAATAAACTCAACACTATCAAACAATTCTTACCTTTGTGTACGAAAGCGAAGTCGTTCTTGTACTGCTGCTATCCCTAAGTCTTCTACTGCGACTATGGGATTAATTCGATTCTGGCTATGGCGTCTTCTGATCAACTGTGAGTAGAGAGGGCTTAGTACGATTATTTTTTTGATCGTAAGTGAGAAGACGAGATCTACGGGAAGAACAGTTCTACGGGAATAAAGATTAGGGCTTTAGTGCATTTATTTTTTTTTAAATAAAAAACAATTCCACTTAGGATAAATAGTGTCAAATTGAATCCATGTTGGCGACACCTAAGCATTAACCGGCAGCATAGGTAATAAATGGGCTTAATTGCATCTTTTTACCGGTTTAAGGGACATATATGAAGCTTATTTTACTTAGGGGGGTTAATTGCACTATCCGGTTCATTTAGGGGGCTGATTTGACCCTTTTCACTTTTCACTTGTTTTTTTTTCTTTAATACTTGCTACCTGAAATTAAATAATTAATGATCATAACGAAATCATTAAAAATAATAATAATAAATGAAAAGAGTTTTTTCCCAAAATGGTCCCTCGACTATTACTCATTCTCAATTTTGCATTTCGACTTTCAATTGCACCTAATGTGGTCCCTCGACTTTCAAAAACTCACCCAATTTGGTCCTCCGTTACATATTCCATCAAATCAGTGTTAAAATGGAGGGCATTTTCGTCCATTTACCTATTGTTAGCCTAATAAACATTGAGAAATAGTTGAGGGACCATTTTGAGAATAGTCAAGGGACCATTTTGGGAAAAACTATTTTATTTATTTTATTTTTTTTTTATTTTCATTTTCTAGACTCTATAAAATTAGAATTTCTATACATTTTTTTCTTACAAATATAAATAGTTAAAATCGTGCAATCCATCCTAAAAATTTTTAACTTTTTTACAAACTTTTTCCCTCTATCTAAATATACAAACTATTCCTATGCAGATTTACAATAAGTTTCGTAAATTTCATAAATACTCATTTTTTAAGCACCGATTATAATAATTCTTAGTCACATCTGTAGTACTAAATATATTACTTTGGATTTTTTTATAAATAAGATATAATATTATTAAATTCAAATAATTAAAAATAATGTGCCCACAACACAAAAGATTTTATGATTGACTTAAAAATTAACTATAAATTTTATTGTTGAATACAAATTGACAATTATTAAACATTATTTATAATAATTATTGTGTCCCGTGTAATATACTAAAATTATTAGGTAGGATTTTTATAATTAAGGTATAATTTAATTAAATCAAAATTATTAAAAATAATGTGTCCACATTACAAAATAAATTATACTTGCCTTAATAATTAATAATTGATAAAAAAAATAAGAAGAGGAAAACATATAAAAGATGTCATACAATATTTTAAATAATGTAAATTAATATAAAATTTAATAATTATTTCAAAATCAAATACAGAAAATATTGCAGGAAACATTGACGAGATTTTACTTTTCGACTCACCTGAGAAGTTTACTAGAAAAATTTATTACCTTTCGGTCCAATATTTTCCCTACATTTTACACTCTTTGGGTGTCTACGCTTGAAAAAAAAAATATTATTTTCAATGGTAAAAGTAATATTTAATGTGATACATAGTGATTGATTGTCTATGAACATTAAAAAAATAAAAAGAAGTATATGAGTATTTATGAAATTTACGGAACTTATTGTAAAACTTCATAGGAATAGTTTGTATATTTAGAGAGGAAAAGTCTGTAAAGAAAGTTAAAAATTTTGAGGTTGGATTGCGCGATTTTAACTATTTATATTTGTAAGAAAAAAATGTATAGAAATTCTAATTTTATAGAGTCTAAAAAATGAAAATAAACAAAAATGAAATAAATAAAATAGTTTTTCCCAAAATGGTCCCTTGACTATTCTCAAAATGGTACCTCAACTATTTTTCAATGTTTATTAGGCTAACAATAAGTAAATGGACGAAAATACCCTTCATTTTAACACTGATTTGACGGAATATGTAACGGAGGACCAAATTGGGTGAGTTTTTGAAAGTCGAGGGACCACATTAGGTGCAATTGAAAGTCGAAATGCAAAATTGAGAATGAGCAATAGTCGATGGACCATTTTGGGAAAAAACTCTAAATGAAAACTTGAGTGAGTTATAGATCAAAAAACCTGACGAGTATTGTAGTCATGAACACCAAACCAATTATCTCCCAATAACTCCTGTTGCTGTTGCTGAATTTCTTTGGCAGAATCAACAAGCAAAGATTGACAACCGTACAACTCAATTAATTGCAAAGTGTATAGTCCAACAAAAGTGGAAGGGATCTTCTCCAAATCATTACAATGTTTAATGATGAGGCGCTCTAGCTTAGGGAAAGCATTGGCAGTAGCTGTCCACTGCACCAACAACACTCCTTGAATGAGCAGTGATTTTAATTTAAGAAACCAAAACCAATCTCCAGTAAGTTCCAAATGTTGTCCTTTACAAGCTTCAGACTTAAGTTTTAGAACTTCAAGATTAGGCAACATACCAACAACTTCCATAGCATCCCATGGCAGCAATGTTCCCTTCAATGTCAACATTTTGAGTTGTATTGGAAAAGCACTTGCATGTGGAAGTATAATAGGATCATCATGATCGCTATTTATTTTTAATTTCTCAAGCTTCTGTAAATTTATAAGATCATCCAACCAATTTTCATCCAACAAATAATATTTATCATCTGACCAAATGGGACCAACTCCAGATTCCTCCACCTTCCTCGGTATGAAAATTCCCATCACTTTTATATTTGGAATTCTCAAAAATACTTGCTTTGTGCATTGGGAAGGGTGTAACCAATAAATTGTCTGCAAGTATTCTAAAACAACACTCAGAGTATCGAGCATAAACATCGGACTAAATTGTAGATGCCTCAGCATTGGCATCCTCCAAATTTGATCTACCTTTGTTCTAAAACTCACTAATCTTTCTCTGTCTGCCAGAAGCAAAAGAGTTTGTAGATTAAAACTATCTTTCCACCTCAACAATTTCAATAGTTGGTCAGGAGAGTATATTCTCAGAGCTAGGTATCTCAAAAGAATTAGATCACAACTACAATAAATAAACGTCAAATTCCGTTTAAAGCAACGAGTACTTAGATCTAATACTCTCAACATCTTGAAATTTGCAATTCCAATTGGCCAATTAACACCATCATAACAAAAGAATAAAATGGATCGAGATCTACTATTGGAGATATCGTCAAGTAAAGCATCCATTGTTTCCATACTTACCCAACGATAAGTATGTAAGAGACCACAATGTCCATCTACAACATGTAAGAGGTCCTCCTCCATTGCTTTCCTCTTACAAAAGTCGTGTACTATGTCATGAACTTTACATGTCCTAATCTTGCCATCTAAGCTAATTTTGTCAATCAAAACTAAACTCCTAGATACAAGATCTTTTAGAAAATCCTCAACAACTTCTTCTAAGCTCCTTTCACCTTCTACCTTCACAAACCCTTATGCTATCCATAAATTAATAAGTTTTTTCACAGGAATAGTGCTACCTTCTGGAAAAATCCCCAAATATAAGAAACAACTCTTCAAAAAGTTAGGCAAGTTGTTATAACTCAAAATAAGTATCTTTGAAATACCTTCAACAAGATCAAAACAAATCCTTTCATAAAATATTCTCTCGATTTCCTTGGAAATCCATAGTGACTCATCAATTGCTCCTACAAGTCCGGCCACTATAACAATTGCAAAAGGCAATCCCTTGAAATCATTGACAATGTGTCTCCATATTGCCTCGACTTCGAAGTGAAATCTTGCAGGATGAATCCTTTGAAGAAATAAATCCCAACTTTCTTCTGAATTTAGAAACAGCAAGTTTAGAGAACAATAATCATACGATCTTGCATGCTTGGCCAGTTCATCATGTCGACTGGTCAACAATATTCTACTTCCATTACAATCTTCTGGAAATGACCATTTAATTTTGTCTCATTGGTTAGTGTCCCATATGTCATCTAGAACAACCAGATACCTACTACCAAGTAACCCTTTGCGTACTTGGAAAGGTAGGTCGTTGTTGACTTGATGGATGAATTCTTTCTCTTTTGGCTCAATACATAACAAAAGTTCACAAAACATTGTATAGTTGTCATATGTTGCAGATGTAGACACGGTTGCCCAGGCAAGAACATCAAAATGAGATTTAACTAATGGATCTTGGTAAAAGGTTAGAGTAAAAGTTGTCTTACCTATTCCCGCCATGCCAATGATTGGTACAACCAGTCTTTCTTTAGATTTGTCCTCAAGGAGTAACCGTTTGATAAGTTCCAATTCAGCAGTGCGCCCTACCATTGTGCTCTGAAGCTTTGAGGCTGTGAAGGGAGGAACTATTACTACTTTCAATCCTTTCCCTTGATGAAAGAATACTGTTATAAGGTATATTCATCACATATGGTATCCTATATATTAGGAAAGTTGGAAACTAGGGTTTTGAGGTTGTAGTATATGGAAACCTGTTACCATACAGAATGGCCTCCAAAGTCATATATATAGGATGGTGTACTCTCCTCAAAACCTTGTGAGACATAGAGCTGCCAGTCAAGGTATTCTCCTAAAACCTTTGAACATGGTATCACAGCCTAGGTTATAAACAATTTTTTTTCGCTCCATTGTCGTTACCTCCCGTCCAGGACGAGTCGCTGGTGACCGGCGACCTCACCCGTGAAGTTCGGCGCCAATCTGCCCGGCGAATGGGCCTCACGCGCCGCCGCAACCAGCCGCCCTCCTCCGCACGCACCGGCGCGTGCGCTTCCTCCGGCCACCGGAAAATTTTCCGGCCACCTTCTCCGAGCTCGCCTTGCTCCAGGGAACTCGGATCTGGTCTTGGTTTGACTAGTGTTGCTTCGGTTATTGCGGGTCTTCAATCAGGTTGTCTCGTACGCCCTCCGGTTACTGTTTTTTGTCTGTTTCTGATCTGTTTGGGCTCCATTTTTTGTGGGTATGGCTGAGAATAAGTTGATTGTTGTTACTGATATTGTTCCTGTGAATTCCAAAATCACGGAATGTAAGCTTAATGAATATAATTACTTAGAGTGGTCTCTGGTCATTAAGCTTTATCTCACTAGTTTGGATAGAAAAGACTACCTCACTGAGACCAAAGAGGATGCTAATTGGGTAAAGGATGATGCATGTTTGCTCTTACAAATTCGTAATTTTATAGATGAGGGTATTCTTGGGTTCGTTAGTCATTGTTCTTCTATTAAAGAATTGTTGGATTATTTGGAATACTTGTACTCTGGGAAGGGGAATATCACTCATATGTATGATGTTTGCAAGTCTTTTTACCGTGCCGAGAAGCAACATTTGTCTCTCACTGCTTACTTTATGGAATTTAAGAAAACATATGAGGCCCTTAATAAACTCATGCCTTTCACTGCTGACATTAAAGAGCAACAAAAGCAACGTGAACAATTGGTTGTTATGAGCTTTTTGGCAGGTTTTCCTTTTGAGTTTGACACAACTAGGTCCACGATTCTTAGTACATCTGAAATCCCTACCCTAGCTGATGTCTTCCCTCGCTTGATTCGATCCGAGTAGTCCAAGATACCTGAAGTTCCCATCCCACCTAATAGTGCTCTTGTTAGTCATAATCCTCACAATGGGAATGGTGGCAATTCCCAAGGGCACACTTCCGGTCATCCTCACAGTGGGAACAATAGATATTCCCAGGGGCGTACTTCCACCATTGTGTGTCACTATTGTCAAAAGCCAGGGCATATAAGGAGGGACTGTAGGAAGTTGAAAAAGGATCGTAGGAATTCTTCTGCCAATGTTGCATCTACACCTGAGGCATCTTCAAAGACTATCATGGTCTCTGCTGATGAGTTTGCCAACTTTTCTCAATACCAAGACTCTTTGAAGCATTCATCCTCTTCGGTCACTGCTATTGCTGACTCAGGTAACCCGACCTCTTGTCTTCTCTCATCATCATCCAAATGGGTTATAGACTCGGGTGCCACAGACCATATGATAGGTAATTCGAGTTTATTTTCCTCCATTTCTTCGTCTCCACATAGTTCCCCTGTCACCTTAGCGGATCGGTCCACCTCCCATGTACTTGGGTCTGGCTCCATTACGCCAATCCCTACGCTCCCCTTACAGTCTGTCTTGCACCTCCCTAATTTCTCGTTCAATTTGATTTTGGTCAGCCAGCTTACCCGTGCTTTAAACTGTTCTGTTACGTTATTCCCTAATCATTGTCTGTTTCAGGATCTTATGACGAAGAGGGTTATTGGTGAGGGGCGTGAGTCTGGGGGTCTCTTCATTCTTGACACCAAGAGGTCAAAGTTGGTTGCTTGTTTGGGTGCTGTCACTTCGGTATATGCTCATTGTCGTTTGGGGCATCCTTCCCTCCCGTTGTTGAAGAAATTGTGTCCGCAGTTTCATAGTTTGCCGTTTAACGTTGTGAGTCGTTTGAGTTTTCTAAGCATCGTCGTGTGCATTTGAGTCCTAGAGTTAGCAAACATGTGTCTACTTTGTTTGAGTTAGTACATTCAGATGTTTGGGGTCCGTGTTCTGTGACTTCTAAACTTGGCTATAAGTATTTTGTTACCTTTGTTGATGATTTCTCTCGAATGACATGGTTATATTTAATGAAGTCTCGTTCTGAATTGTTTGATGTGTTTCGTGGATTCTGTGCTGAAATTAAAACTCAATTTGGTATTCATGTCAAAATATTACGCAGTGACAATGCTAAAGAGTATTTCTCGTACCCCTTTTCCTCTTATATGCATGGCATGGGTATGTTGCATCAATCCTCTTATGTTGACACACCTTCCCAAAATGGGGTAGCTGAGCGCAAGAATCGGCATTTGCTTGAAACTGCAAGGGCCTTATTGTTTCAAAGGATGGTTCCTAAGCAGTTTTTGGCCGATGCTGTTTCCACTGCCTGTTTTTTAATCAATCGCATGCCCTCTGTGGTTTTGGATGGGAAAACTCCGTACCATATTCTGTGTCCATCACAACCTTTGTTTCATATTGACCCCCGTAAATTTGGTTGTGTATGTTTTGTTCGAGATGTCCGTCCTAACCTCACCAAGCTTGATCCAAAGTCTCTGAAGTGTGTGTTTCTTGGTTATTCTCGTGTGCAAAAGGGGTACAGGTGTTACTCTCCAGAGCTTGGTAGGTACCTTGTTTCTATTGATATCACTTTTCACGAGGATGTTCCTTTCTTTCCTTCTTCTCCGGATGCCATTGGTCTGGGGGAGGATGAGGGGGATGACATCCTGATGTATACAGTCACGACATTTGTCCCTATGCCTGTTCCTACTTCTCCAGTTTTACAAGTCTATTCTCGTCGCCCTCGGCCTGCTGCTCCCATTCCTGCTTTGCCTCAAGCTCCTCTTCCTGCCTCGGTACCTACTCCAATCCCTGAAACCACCTCTGAGTCAGTTGATCCATTGTTGAATGATACCCTTCCTATTGCTGTTCGAAAAGGTAAACGCAGTTGCACTTATCCTATATCCTATTTTGCATCGTATGCTCAGCTGTCCTTTGTCTGCTGTTCTTTTGTTGCTTCCCTTGATTCTGTGTCCATTCCTAAACTGTTAAGGAAGCCTTGTCTCATCCTGGGTGGTGAACTGCTATGATTGAGGAGATGAATGCTTTGGATCACAATGATACTTGGGAGTTGGTTGCCATGCCTGCAGGTAAGAGGCCTATTGGTTGTAAGTGGGTGTTTGCTGTCAAGGTAAATTCTGATGGGTCTATTGCTAGATCGAAAGCCCGTCTTGTGGCTAAAGGATATTGCCCAAACCTATGGGGTTGATTATTTTGACACTTTTTCTCCTGTGGCTAAGCTTACTTCTGTCAGGTTACTCATTTCAATGGTAGCCATTAAAGATTGGCCACTGCATCAGCTTGATATCAAGAATGCCTTTTTGCATGGGGATCTTCATGAAGAAGTGTACATGGAGCAACCTCCTGGGTTTGTTGCTCAGGGGGAGTCTGGGAAAGTATGCCGAATTCGAAGATCATTGTATGGACTGAAACAAAGCCCGCGAGCATGGTTTGGAAAGTTTAGTCAAGCAGTGGAGAGCTTTGGGATGGTGAAAAGTAAATCAGATCACTCAATGTTCTATAAGTGGTCCAAGACAAGCATAATCTGGTTAGTGGTCTATGTGGATGACATTGTCATTACAGGGAGTGACACCGAAGGAATTTCATCTCTTAAGTCATTCCTTCATAGTCAATTTCAGACAAAGGATTTGGGACCACTAAAGTACTTCCTGGGTATTGAAGTCATGAGGAATAAAACAGGTATATTACTGTCTCAAAGAAAATATGTACTTGACTTACTGTCTGAAACAGGGAAACTAGGGTCTAAACCATGCAATACTCCTATGATACCAAACATGAAATTGTCAAAGGAGGGGGAGTTGTTTGAAGATCCTGAGAGGTATAGGAGATTAGTTGGGAAGTTGAACTACTTGACAGTAACTCGTCCAGATATTGCATATCCCGTGAGTGTTTTGAGCCAATATATGGCATCTCCAACTGTTGAGCATTGGGCAGCTGTAGAACACATCTTGAGTTATTTGAAGGGAGCTCCAGGACATGGAATTTTGTATAAAAATCATGGGCACACTAAGATCGAGTGTTTTACTGATGCTGATTGGGCAGGATCCAAAGAGGATCGTAGATCAACAACTGGATATTGTGTTTTCTTTGGAGGTAATTTGGTTCCGTGGAAAAGTAAGAAACAAAATGTGGTTTCTCGTTCGAGTGCAGAGTCTGAATATAGGGCAATGGCACAATCAACATGTGAAGTGATGTGGATAAACAACCTTCTGAGTGAGGCTGGTTTTAAAGCTCCAATCCCTATAAAAGTATGGTGTGATAACCAAGCTGCTCTGCATATTGCTTCAAACCCAGTGTTTCATGAACGAACGAAGCACATAGAGATTGACTGTCATTTTGTTCGTGAGAAGATACAACAAGGGTTAATTTCCACTGGATTTGTAAAGACTGGAGAACAACTCGGGGATCTATTCACGAAGGCCCTAACTGGGACACGAGTTAGTTATCTGTGTAACAAGTTGGGCATGATTAATATCTTTGCTCTAACTTGAGGGGGAGTGTTATAAGGTATATTCATCACATATGGTATCCTATATATTAGGAAAGTTGGAAACTAGGGTTTTGAGGTTGTAGTATATGGAAACCTGTTACCATACAGAATGTCCTACAAAGTCATATATATAGGATGGTGTACTCTCCTCAAAACCTTGTGAGATATAGAGCTGCCAGTCAAGGTATTCTCCTAAAACCTTGCAGATGTAGACACGGTTGCCCAGGCAAGAACATCAAAATGAGATTTAACTAATGGATCTTGGTACAAGGTTAGAGCAAAAGTTGTCTTACCTATTCCCGCCATGCCAATGATTGGTACAACCAGTCTTTCTTTAGATTTGTCCTCAAGGAGTAACCGTTTGATAAGTTCCAATTCAGCAGTGCACCCTACCATTGTGCTCTGAAGCTTTGAGGCTGTGTGAAGGGAGGAACTATTACTACTTTCAATCCTTTCCCTTGATGAAAGAATACCATTCATTTGCAAATCTTCGTTCAGATACTCCGTCAACTCTTCAATTGCATTTCCCAAGATGTAATGAGAGCTTTCAGTAATAGTACTCGTACTCTGCCCTCTTCTATAACTATCAATTACTTTTGATTCAATTTCATCTTCTATTCTCAAGGCAACATCTTTAAGCCTTGCTTTGCAGTCTTGCATCGACACATCTTCAGCGTTGAATTGATTCTCAGATTTCTCAAGAAAGTCAACCAACTCACGTAGCCTTCCATGGAGCGCTTCCGCTGCGTTTGTGTCGTCAAGAACAACATGTGGGTTGGGTGGTAAGAACTCAAGCTCTACCGTTCACATCAGTGAAGTCACGGCGAACCAAGCCATGCCTTACTCGATCTTAATTTCCTGGATCTGCTGCATCTTATTTCTTCTGTTAGTTTGTGATTATGTCTGTAAACTGCAGTTATCGATCTGATATACACTATTTATCTTTCTCTGCTGTTGACTTTTGAGGGTGTTGAACTGCTCAATGCAATTGATTGATAACCAAATAATTACGTGGAGATTAAAAAAAGTAAAAAACCACATGGACTAGTGGAGATTAAATTGAACAGAACGCCCCCTTAATGTTAACGAATGATTGGTACACCAGAAACTCGTTGACCATTTAGGAATTCAGGAGTATGCACATCCCCGAGTATTCCATTATTCGAATCAAATTTACACACCGTGTCGCAACTAAGATATGTTTGATCTTGCGTTGTATTCAAGTTGTTCATGTATTCATTAATTGAATTGACAACATGTAGTGTTGGTGCTAGTATTACACGACTTCAAAAACACTATTATCACCGCTACCGGCACTGGGCATAGGGAACGTACTATCAACGATTGTTACTATCGAGTCCCCATTTGACGGCAATAATATCTCGAATGGTATATTAACTTCATTATTACCATCATTATGATTACAGATGACTCTATCACCAATTGATGATGCAAACCATTTAGCAAATTCTTTAGATTATTGTTCCAAGCCTAACATCAAGTTCCCTTTGGTCGTAAACCACCATTTGGAAGTACGTTTCCTATCAAATGAAAGTTGTGACCGTTTATTCTAAATATGGATGGTGTCTGTCCAGTATCTACAGTCCGAATTAATAACTAATCACCTTTTATAATCACAACTTTAATGTATATGAGGCTTTTTTAGGGTGCGTTTGGAAATCCGGAAAAGGACTTGTGAAAAATAGTTTTTGGGTTTTATGTGTTTGGCAAGAGGGAGAAAAATGAGGTCAATGGAAAATGATGCTTTAGTCAAAGGAAAATAGGTATGTTTGGGGGGAAAATGACTTTCTTTTTTTTTTGGGGGGGAAGTCATTGTCCAAGGGATGCACGTCAAATTTTGTCAAAATAGTGGCTTTTAGGGGGGTGTATTCAATCATAACTTTTATAGAGTTTTAAAGACTTTTATCAACTTTAAAAGTTTGTCGGTATTCAATTTAGACTTTTAAAGACTTTTTAAAAGTCTACCTGTATTGGATCCAGATTTTTCAAAACTCTTTAAAAGTATACTAGTCTTCGATCCAGACTTTTATAGTCTTTAAAAGTCTACTGGTATTCAAAAAGTTGTTAACTTTCATAGACTCTATCAAAATAGGATTTCTGTAGACTTTTTCTTTATTAATATAAATAGATGAAATCCAACCCTTCAACCCCAAACTTTTCAAGATTCTCTACAAACCTTTTTTCCTCTATCTCAATAAACTTTTCATCAATTTTACAATATGTTTCAAACTTTGCTACGAAAAATTATTTGTTCATGTTGACAGTAAAATTTTGTTTTGCTGTTCGCAGCAGAGATTTTCTACTGCAACCAGCAACAACTTGCGGCTGGTTGCAGTAGAATTGGTAAAAATTTAAAATTTAAAAATTTATTTAATATAAATATTTATGTAAGAAAAAATATATATATTCAATGCATTGAAAAATATACTACCTCCGTCCCAAAATGGTTGTCTGGTTCGTTTAACGAGGCTTGACTGAAGTAATTTTTAATACAATTTTTCATAATATTAAGTTTAGCATTAATATATAAAATTTATATATTTAGAAATTACATTAAAAGTACTATTAAACACAAAAAATTAAATTTAAAAATAATAATAAATTACTAAAGAAAATAAGCAAAGAAGAAAGAGTTGGTTTGACCAATGAATAGTAAATAGGACAGGTAAAATGGGACAGAGGGAGTATTATTTAAGGTTTTATTTAATATAAAAATATTTTGTAATTACGATTGGTTGTATTTTTTTTTTTGCAATGCATTAATTTATTTATTATTTATAAAAATATATTTTTGTAAGAAAATTATAAATAATATATTAATAGAAGTTATGGAATGTTTGTAATGGTGTATTTCATTTAGAGTTTTAATGACTTTTGTAGAATTTTTAATATGAAAAAGTTTTTAAAAGTCTACAAATGTTTATCATATGGATATTTATAAACTTTTACAAAGTTGATGAAAGAAAGATTCTAGGAAAGTCTACAAGAACTCTATAAAAGTCAATTAAAATCCATCACTTTAAAAGTCTTGATCAAATACACCCCCTTAGTTTCTACAACACTGGTCTGCAGGTTAGGGTTCATGCAACCCTAGCCCGCCCCACATGGGGCCGACATCGCTTTTTTTTTTTTTTTTTTTGAAATTCAAAGTTCAAAAAAGTAAGTAAAGTCTATAAATATTAACATTATGAATTTGAAATCCAATTTTAAAGTCTAACAAAAATTAATATTAATTCAAAGTTCAAAAAAAAAAGTAAAGTTTACAAATAATATTAATTTTTTCGTTTATTTAAAAATTAAAATAAAATTACATTTTAAAATTTTTAAAATGTTATATATATATATATATATATATATAGAAATAATTTCAGGTGCGGCCGTGCTCTCCCGTGCGGTCACACACCACTGAATGTTACGAAATAGACCACTCAATGTTAAAAAAACACACCACAATGAAACACACCACAATGTTAAGAAACACGCCACAATGCATATTTGTGTGGTGTGTTTCTTAACATTGAGTGGTGTATTTTGTAACATTGAGTGGTGTGAACTGCACGGCCACACGGGAGAGCACGGCCGCACCTGATCATGACTTTTATATATATATATATATATATATATATATATAGGGCTTGGCCCGCGGGACTTAGAGGGCCAAGAGTAAAGTTCGCAATTTTGCGAGCCATATTTTTTGTGGTCCTAACCTGAGAAATTTGTAATATATTATACGCTCTACAATTCTTTTCATTTTCCAGCTTATTTTCCGAAAAAATGAACCAAACACAAAAATACAGTTTTTCTTTGTGCAGCCAAACACCGAAAAGAAAAATATCTTTTGAAAAATGACTCATTTGTCAGAAAATATTTCTAGAAGGCATTTTCCAAGTTTTCAGAAGTCAATTGAACTTTGTCAAATAGTTCAAGAAGTTGTTTAGTCTTTTTTTTCCCCCAAATACAAACCCTCTAACTTCAAGAATATATTGTTATAAATATTTATTATGGACATTATTATATAGTATTGTAACGTTTGTAACAGCTTGTAATTATTACCATTATGACATTCTTAATCACCTTGTATATATATAGACTCTTGTTTAGAAGGAGATACACAGATGAATAAAGTATTACCCCCCATCTCTACTTACTTTGTCTTTTACTTTTCCTCTGCAAATTTTTCTTGATTAATATGTTTGAGCTGATAGGTCTATTACAACATATATAAGATTATTTAGTTTCTAGCCCCATGAAATCGTCATTCTAATTGCAGCTGAAAAGCCTCAGCATCTTCGATAAAAAGTGATAATAACAAACCCCTTACTGTAATCGTGACTATTGGGTTTTTACTGATTTTAGTCATTGACTTTCATTTTTATCATAAATAGTTCTTCGTTAAAATTTATATAAAATGTGTTTGAATCTAAAGATAGGCAAAAGGGTCAAACTCAAATAGGCTTATGCACTACAATTAATTGTTCATTCAGTACCATGAACTACAATATGGTCCATCTAAACCCTCAAACTTATTATTTTGGAACAAGCAAACCCTCTAACCAATTTGTGACCTGTAATTGCAGGTATTACATGTCATCTAGAGTTTCGACGAACCTCCGGCGAACATCCGACCAAATTTCTGTAACTATAGTCACAATATCAATGACCGACGATCGTTGACTGTCGCTGTCGCCGATCGCGTTCTACCAAAGATGGCTAGTCGCCTTCTCTGGCCGTGCAAAAGGCGACCAACTTGGTCGCCATCTCCGACAGTAGAGAAGGCCATGGTGACCAATTGGTCGCCATCTCCAATCGCCGGAGATGGCGACCAGCCTTCTTCGCCAAAACGCGACCTGCGATGACAGTCAACGGTTGCTAGTCATTGATATTATGACTTTAGTTGCCGAAATTTGGTCGCATGCTAGGCGAAGGTTCGCCGAAACTCTAGATGACCTGTAATACCTGCAATTACAAGTCACAAATTGGTTAGAGAAGTTGCTTGCTCCAAAATAATAAGTTTGAGGGTCTAAATGGACCATATTGTAGTTCATGGTGCTGGATGAACAATCAGTTGTACTACATAAGCCTATTTGGCCCTTCTGTCCTAAAGATATTATCATCAAATTAATCAATATAATTACAATTACATATTTTAGAGAATTATATGGCAACATAATTAATTTCAAATATTAATAAAAATTAAGTTAATATATATATAAATCATATTGTAAAATGTAAAGTAAAATTATGATGAATATATAAATTATTCTCATATTGTTAAGCTAAAATATTATTCTGCTTAGATTAAAATCTCTAAAAATGATAACCACAAGGTCACGAATTTGAGTCCCAGCCTTCTTGATTTGAGTCGATCAACTAGACCATCTAACCTAGGGTAACAAGGCAATGTACACCCTTGAGTAGTGGTTAAGCATTTCCCTCGTCCCAAAAAATAGCAGTAAAGTCATATTGTGAACATTTCGGGCAATGACAGGCCCCATGCTGATTGCTATTAATAAGAAAATTTGACCAAAGAAATTTGGCAATGATTCTAATACCTCAACCAGCCCCTTAAAGTACAAGAGCATGGCAGACAGCAGTTCTCTGAGATGCCAAAACAATTCCATGTAACCAACCATATACACCTTCCATCTCAAACCTTGGCCTATCAAAAAGTGAAAAATCTAACATGGAGAAAACTATGCCGTGATATAAATGTTGACCCCTTGTAAAGAGCTCTGCTTTGAAAGAACAAGATTTAAGGGAAATAGAGAAGCAATAAATATCATTTTTTTTCCATGAATCCTAATAGAGAAGTGCATAACTCTTGCATCAATGACCTATAACATTAAGCAATTACACAGTCACAGTGTGTGTGTATCTGAGGTTCTCAGGGTGAGAAAAAATTCACAGTACAGTGCTTAGGAGACAATAATAGTTCTTAGGACATGGTAAATTTCAAAGTTCAATCAAAACTTAATTATTGACCCATGATGAGGATGAGTCTAGCACTGCTGATAACCCACAATAACCTTTATATTTCACAGCCAGAGACTAGCAAGAAGTGGCTTCTTAATTGCACATAATATATCTCAAATAAGAAGAGAAAATGTATTACATGACTCTTCGAAGAAATAAAATCTTCACTCTAGTCCAACTTGAGTCTAAGGCTAGTAATTCCTATCTTCTTTTCCCTTCAGGTTTAGGTTCTATACTTTTCTTTCAATATTATAGTCCCATCCGTACAGCTAGGACTGCTAGGTTAAGAAAGAACCTTTGAGTCTACTAAAAGAATACTTTGCATCACAAATATTGAAAGTTCCACTTCTTTAATTGTTTGTTCTCTTTCCTTCATTAAAGAGCATCTGACATGTTACCTTTTCTTGTGACAAAATGTGGAATCGCCCACCTCATGCGCCCACACACCCTGACCCGACTGTTTGTGAAGGAATAAATCACGGTGACTCAACTGACCAACAGAGACTAGACTTTTTGCTCACTGCGTACAAGGAGCCCCCACCATTTTGAGAGATTACTCTCACATTGCCGCTAATTAGACTCGATTCTTGGTCTCTTGTGACAAATTTCATCTCTGTGGCTAATTGAGCTGCTCATGCGGGCAACATGATACCTTTTCTACAACCATGAGAGGGAGGAAAATCCATGTACTATCCATTAATATACATTGAAGACACAGCAAGTTCAATCTTGGTGGAATGGATTGCACTTTCACTGCCATTCTATTGTACAAGGGAATTTTCATTTGAGTTATCACCAGTGAGAAGACTACTATGGTGCTAAAACATTCCATCATTGTCAATTTCTCTTTATGCATATTCTCCAAGTGCTTCAAGTAGTGATTTCCCTCTGTTTATTTCAAGCCAACTAGAACCAGGGATTTTCTTAACTTCCCTACTCTCCATGATTTCTCTCAGATTTCCCACGTTTTCCCAATGGTGCAAACTAGCAAATGTGTTTGACAACAATACATACGTTGCAGGATCGTTTTTGTTAATATTTAACGCTTTCTCTGCAGCTCGCTTAGCAGTTTCTGTATCCCCATGAAGCACACATGCCCCAAGCAAGGTTTGCCAGACCAACAAACCTGGTTGATATGGCATTCCCAGAATTAATTCCTCAGCTTCCTTGATACGCCCGGCACGGCCAAGGAGATTCACCATACATGCATAATGATCTTGTATAGGAACAATACCATATTCGCGGCTCATTGAAGAGAAAATACTCCACCCTTCATCAATAAGCCCCCCTTGGCTACAAGCATAAAGCACACATATTAAGGTAATAACATTAGGCTCCACCCCTCTGCTCCTCATTTCATGGAAGATTTCAAGGGCTTCTTTTGGGCATCCATTTTGTGCATACCCCGCTATCATTGCTGTCCATGAAACAATGGTGCGCTCATTCATTGATTTAAAAACCATGAAAGCACCATCCATGCACCCACATTTTGCATACATGTCAAGCAAGGCATTATCCACACAAACATCAATATCATATTCCAGTTTGATTCTCAACCCATGAAGCTTCTCCCCCTCTTTCAAATATGCCAGATTGGCACATGCATTAAACGCAGTTGCAAGAGTGAATTTATTAGGCCTCACACCAGCCATTCTCATCTTTCCAACAACCTGAAGAGCCCAGCTTGGCTTCTCATAATTCAAAAGCCCTGCAGCCATTTGAGTCCAGGAGCGCACGTCTTTTAAGTGTATCTCCTCAAATGCTTTCAACCCTTCACTCAATCTTTGACTCTTCAAATACATATCCACCAAAGAGTTCCCCACACACACTTCACTCCCATGGCCACACTTTATGAGCCAAGCATGAACTTGCACACCCATTTCAAGGTTCGGATGCTCAGCCAATCCGGTAAGCACGCTTGAAAAAGTGAATTTATCAGGTCCAACACCATTTCTTATCATCCTAAGCCAAAACCTAGGTAATTCTGAGCAGCAAAGCTGCACGTAACCATCCAGCATAGCATTCCAGGTCACATTATCCTTATTTGAACAATTCTCAAACACCTCCTTTGCTTCTTCTAATCTATGATGCCTTAACAAACCCGTCAAGAAAGCATTCACTAAATAAATATTAGACTCAAAACCAAACTTAACAATCAACCCATACACTTGACATAAGTGTAGCAAGCTCAAAGAATCCGCAAATGAACACGCATGAAGTGCGCTCACAAAGGTGAACTCATTCGGCTTTATTCCACTGCTGTGCATCCTAAAAAACGAAGAGAACGCCTCAACAGGAAAACCCTTTTGCACGAAGCCCGCAATGAGGGCAGTCCAAGATACAACGTTCTTCTCCGGCATATCATCGAACAGTTTGAGTCCGCCCCCTATGTCCCCGCATTTCACATATGCATTGAGAACATGGTTGTGGAGATACAGAGAGAAAGCCATGCGGGGCGTCCTGAAGAGCTTTGCGTGGATTGCTTTCGCGTAACCTAAGTTGGAAGTCTCCACGCATTTTCGTAGAGCACAAGCGTATGCCGCTTCTTCTCCCTCCTTGTCGGCGTACCATGTCGTTGAGCTGAAGTTGGCTGTCCGTTTCGGCGGTATTGATGAAGCAATGAAACCTTTGCTGCCATGGAATTGGAATGAAGCAGAAGTTCCATACAAATGGGGAGAACGGAAAACAGTGCGTTTTCCGAGTTGAGAATGAAGCATCTGCACATATTATGGAGAGGATAAAACAGACAAAAGCTTAGATAAAGAAATTTGAGTTTTTTTTTTCGCTTTTTTTTCGGAAAAAGGTTGAATAAACCCTCAAAAAAAAAAAAAAATGACCAAGCAGGCAAGCACCTTGCAGATGACATGTAATAACTCTCCCATATGAGAGATCATGAGGGCGATTGACTCTTTGTGCTTCAACCAGTTGAGAAAATATTTTCTCCAGTTTTCTGGAAAATTAGAAAACAGAAAACATGTTTATTAGCACAGTTTTCCATTTTCAAAACAGGAAACAATTTTTCAATTTTCTAGAAAATTGAAACACTATTTAAAACTGTTTTCTAAATGGAAAACAGAATCATCTATCATCTATTAGACTATATATCACTATAACCACATATTTATTCATTACTATAATTACATTCATTATCATCTTCTTTTATTTATCATCATTTTTTATCTTTTCTACTTAAATTACTTATTTAAACATAACTTATTTGCTTATGTTTAAAATTATACATCATTCACATTATCAAAATTAAAAATTAAAATCTATACCACGTTTTATATTTCGATTGAACTCAATTGATTATTAGTTTGGATATTTTTAATTATGTTATATCGGATACAAGTTTGGTCCAAATATTGGATATCGAAATTTCACATTTATTATTATATTAGAATTCAAAATAAAAATTATATATTATATACGTGTTATTCAAATGAATATATCCAAAAATATTTTAAATATTAGCTCCAAAAATATTAATATTATCTAAACTAAATTTTATGTGAACTTAATAGGTTATTGGTTCATATACATTTTTAGTTATGCTATACACAAAAATAAATTTAGTTCGGATATCAAATATAAATAAAAATTACATATATTGAACTTAAAAGTAAAAATTATATATATTATATTTAAACCAAATATATTTTAAAATATTAGTTATAAAAATCCCTCGAAATTAAACTTATGTTAATTTTATAACATTAATCTAAAAAATAAATTTGAAAAAATAAGTGTTAGTAAACAAGTTTTCTAAATAGAAAACAGAGAATAGAAAACAGGGAATGAAAACTGAAAAATTAGAAAACAGAAAACAGTTTTCTGTTGGTAAACAAACCCTAAGTTTTTTTTTTTGCTCATAAAGATTAACACTATTTCCAAATTAAAGACACACTGGAAATTCCAAAAATCGAAGATCTAGGCAGATACTTGGGTGTTCCTTCCTTACACGGTAAACTGAAGATTGATACATTTGATGGGCTTATCAGTAGACTACGGAATTAACAAACTCGCAAGGTGGCCATGCAAGACCCTCTCTTTCGCTGGAAGGAGAACCTTAGCATAGTCTGTTCTATCAGCCATCCACTTCTACACAATGCAAACCACCATACTTCCAAATGGTGTGACAAAAGCCATTGAGAAACTGATACGTGACTTTCTATGGGGTAGTACCAGTGAAGGGAGAAGCTGCAACCTTGTGGCATGGAACAAGGTCACCCAAGATAAAAATCGTGGAGGCTTAGGCATCAGGAACCTAGAATATATGAATATGGCTTTCCTAACTAAACTGGACTGGAGACTACAATCAAACAATGAGGGGCTCTAGAAAGAAGTTATTGACAGAGTAATCACGCAAGCAGACCCAAGACAATGAGTGGACGTTCAAACTAGCTGTTCAGCATTCACTCCAACGGCTCCTTAGCACTCCAATGGCACTCTAACGGCTCATCAGCATTGATACTCCATTTTACTACGCTCAGCATTGATGCTCCATTTACTGTGCATTGAAGATGGAACGTTGCGCTCAGGAATATAAAGGACGCTCACAACACTTGCAGGGACACGACACTTGAAGTTAGACAAAAAACATATACTAAACTCATTTGTACTCTAACACACTATTTTACTCTTATATTGTGCTTCATAATACAAAACATACCGGTAACACATTATTACCGTCATTGGTGCTCTCGTTGAGAGCCGAGATCATATCTCAGGCAAACTTCACACATCACAAACACCTCTATGGCGTCGCCTTCTTCAAGCAGTGTCCTGCTCATCAAGTGTCGTTCGCCTCCTGCTCATCAAGCCACACTTTTCACAAATCACAAAACACCCAGCTCATCTCATCACTGTCGATGGTGCAATTCGGATCCAGCCTTGCTCTCATGGTTCTCATCGAGTGAACAATGGTCATCCCGAATCCAGCAGCTCTCATAGTTCTTATCGAGTGAACAATGGTCATCCCGAATCCAGCAGCTCTCATGGTTCTCATCGAGTGAACAACGGTCATCCCGGATCCAGCAGCTCTCATGGTTCTCATCGAGTGAACAATGGTCACCCCTCGGGTGATCTTCGTAAATAGCTCAACAGTAATCGCATGGGAGATCGCCGCAAGGGTGATCTCCGTAGCCAACTCAACAACAACCACGGGCGCTTCTTCCTCAAGTGCGTCCGCCTCCTTCACTTGTGCGTTCACCTCTTGTAAACAGTGGCGCTACCCAGTGAACGCTGCTCCCATCCAAGCAGTGGACTTACAAGTAGTGGCGTTATCAAGTAAACACTACTCTCATCCAAGCCGTGGACTTCCAAGCAGTGGCGCTTCCTCTTCAAGTGGCGTCACCTCCACGAGCAGCGTCACCACCTCGAGCAGCGTCACCTCCTCGAGCGGCGTCACCACCTCGAGCAAAGTCACCTCCTCGAGCAGCGTCACCACCTCGAGCAGTGTCACCTCCTCGAGCAACGTCACCACCTCGAGCAGCGTTACTTCCTCGAGCAGCGTCACCTCCTCGAGCGGCGTCACCACCTCGAGCAGAGTCACCTCCTCGAGCAGCGTCACATCCTCAAGTGGTGTCACCTCAACGAGCAGCGTCGCCTCCTCAAGTGGCGTCACCTCCACGAGCGGTGTCACCTCCTCGAGTAGCGTCACCACCTCGAGCAGCGTCACCTCCTCGAGCAGCGTCACCACCTCGAGCAGCGTCACCTCCTCGAGCAGCGCTACGTCACCTCCTCTAGCAGCGCCGCCTCTTTAAGTGAGTCGTATCCTCCTCAAGTGCGTTTGCTTCCTCCACTTGTGCATCCGCCTCCTGCACTTGTGCATTCGCATCCTCCACTGGTGCATCTATCTCCTCAAGTGCGTCTGTCGCCTCCATTGGTGCATCCGCCTCCTGCACTTGTGCATCCGCCTCCTTCACTTGTGCGTTCACCTCCATAAGCAAAAGGACCCTGTAGTTGGTCATGGTCTGCCCTGATCAATTTTGTTAAAAAACAAAAATAATAATAAAAAATCTAAGCTCTAATCCCTTAGGGCCGCCACGAGATCCGATCTCGCTAGCTACCTGACGGGAGAGTGTTTTTCTGAGCCCAGCCAAAGGCTTGGATTCAAAAAACACCACACTCTAATCCCTTAGGGCCGACACGAGATCCGATCCCGCTAGCTACCTGACGGAAGAGTGTTTTTCTGAGGTCAGGCCTCGGCCACTTTCGGCCGAGGTCACGCCTTGGCCAGTCGTGGTTGCGGCTGACCTCGGCCACTTTTGGCCGAGGTCACGCCTTGGCCAGTCGTGGTCGCGCCCGACCTCACCCACTTTCGGTCGAGGTCACGCCTCGGCCACCCTTGACAGAGTCCCGACCTCGGCTACTTTCGGCCATGGTCACGCCTCGACCGTCACGTGGTCAAAAAAAAAACAAAAACAAAAACAAAAACAAGAACAATTTTCGCACAAGTCATTACTCCAAAACTACCTCAATCGCTCTCGTTGGCTATGGAGTGGGGGGACTAGTGACAGAGTAATCAGGCAAGCAGACCCAAGACAATGAGTGGACATTCAAACTAGCTGTTCAGCATTCACTCCAACGGCTCCTCAGCACTCCAACGGCACTCTAACGGCTCATCAGCATTGATACTCCATTTTACTGCGCTCAGCATTGATGCTCCATTTACTGTGCATTGAAGATGGAACATTGCGCTCAGGAATATAAAGGACACTTACAACACTTGCAGGGACACGACACTTGAACTTAGACAAAAAACATATACTGAACTCATTTGTACTCTAACACACTATTGTACTCTTATATTGAGCTTCATAATACAAAACATACCGGTAACACATTATTACCGTCAGTTATAAAAGCTAAATATGCCATACACAGCCCCGACCCATCTACATGGCAACCTAAATCATCAATGTCAAATGCGTGGAAAGGAGTTTGAAAGCAGCTCCATTTCTCATAAAAGGCACCACAAAGATGGTGAGGAACGACAAAAACACTTTCTTCTGGTTGGACTCTTGGCTAGGTTACTGTCCTTTTGTTGAGCACATCTTGGTTAATCTCCACCTACCAGAACTCTATGCTAGAGTTGCGGACTACTAGATTGAATTAGTTGGATGAGATTTTCAAAAATTCTCTAACATTTTACCGGTGAAACTAATTGATAAACTTGTAGCTGTTACGTTAATAGAAGGAGACGAACACGAAGATATGCTTGGATGAGGCGATGAAAAGACTAATGAATTCTCTATTTCTTCAGCATACTCACTAATCACAAAGACATCAGATTCCAATGGCTCCAATGCTTGGAGTAATATTTGGAAACTGAAAATCCCGAGCTACATTCACACTTTTCTTTGGTTAGCAAGACAATATAGGCTTATGACCAATATGAACAGGGCAAAACGGGGCTTCACAGAGTGTAACAAGTGCAGGATTTGCGCCGATAAAGTGGAATCTACAGAGCATATATTACGTGATTGCCGAGAAGCCATTCAAGTTTGGGAATAAGTGTTACCAAGCAGGCTCCAGAGAACCCAAAGCCTCCCCTTTGTGGAATGGTTCAATGTAGGGATCAAGGGATTCAATGGCGGCAATCGACAAAACAACAATAGAGTTATCTTTGCAATGACAGCTTTGTGGCTATGGAAATCGAGGAATGACATAATCTTCAATGGAAAACGATTTGGGGTAGGGCTGAGAAGCTACTGGGTGCAAGCTCAGGAGGAAGAAATCAACATAGCCTTTGGAAAAACGAGAATCACAAGCCCTCAGCCATATTGTAATTCTTAGAAACTGATCAAATGACAAAAGCCCCTAGTGGGATGGATTAAAATGTAAGTCTTTTCCCTAATACAATATATATTATATATTGTGGGCCTTAATAATGTGGTGCAAGTAGACTAGGCCCATTAAGCTATAGGTTGGATTGGACATCTAGGTTTAGTCCAATCCACCATATGCCTATATAAGCCTTGCATTGGTGGGATGCAGGACTGACAATCATATAATACCTACAGACATGGTACTCACACTGTCCAAAAAATACCAGTGGCTAGAGATCAACACGATCTATGCTTTTGCTATTACGAGGTTAGGTTACTCGTAGATTCATTCTGTATATGTTTAGACAGTATTATTGTTCTTACATTTGGTATCAAGAGCCTTTATAATCTCTGTCTGGTTATTGCCTGGATGATTGTTTGCCTAAAACAATATTAAGTTTTCATATGCATTAAGTGTTTTGTATACGATTTTGGACTGTTAAAGTTTAATATTTAGACTGCTAAAAATTATTATTTTTTAGCATTAAGCACAATTTTAATTTCTTTTGGATTCTGAAATTATGTTTTTTGTGACTGGTTGAAATTAATGTCGAAATATGTTTCTAAGAATTTTTTGTTATTTTGAGAACTTTATGCATATTTCAAATATTATCGTGTTTGCTTTTATGAATTATTAACCAAATTTTGTTGCCGTAATATTATTCATTCTATTAATTGCGGTTGGAGGAATTTTTGGAATTTGCGCTGCTCTTCTATTATCGATCATGGGAGCTTAACGTTGCCGGACTTTGGACGGAGCAGTGTCCACTTGCTATGACGTAGTCACATAGTGGTGGCGTCGTGGGGAACTCTGAGCTTGTGATTGGCGCTTCACCGTCCATGGATGAACGAAAAACGATGGCAGCCTTAGAGTCACAAGCAGTGCGCAGCGTCGGCGATCACGGCATCAGCGGACCCAGAGTGTCGGTGGTCCTAGCGTTGCGGCGAGGAGGGACGCTGAGCCGGCGATGGCTTTGGATTCCCAACCGGTGCCTCTGCTGCCTCTCCATCCTCCTTCAGGCGATATAGACTCCGGACTGTAGCTGCTGCGTCTCTGCGCGATTCCTCTGGTGCGCGGAGGTGTCGCGAACAACGGCTAGACGCGATGACTGGCAATGGTGGTTGCTGCAACAAACGGAGAACGGCACATTGGTAACAAAGATGCGCTTTGGAAAGTTGATGCAGTTTTCCTGCTTCCTGGTACATTTCCTATTAAAGTGTTTTTTGCAATTTTCCTTTATTCATCATATATTTGGTTGGAAATTGCGTGAGGATAATGAATTTTCTTTATTTACCATATATATTTGTTTGCCTTATTTAATACTTAATTACATATTAATCTTTGTACATGGTAATTATGTGATTTAAATATTGCCATCTTAATGTTACCTTGATTAATATTATATATTATTTTTGGCAAATGGTAAATATATAGTAATATTATACATATTAATTTTGGTAAATGGTAATTATTTGGTTTAATATTGCATATTAATAGTACCTTAATTAATATTGTATATTATTTATGGCATGTAGAATATGTATGGTAATTGCTTGTTTTGGAATATTAATGCCATTTAATTTTTTCCTTCATTGTGGTATTAAATTCATAATTAAATTATTATTCAATTTTGAACAAATTATTAAGTTTTAATTTGTTTGAATTTTAATTTTAATATTGAATATTCGGTTTAAATTGTATTCAGTGTTACAATTTAAATATTTAATTGTGGAGTTTGAGTTCGTAATATGCATAATCTGAGCATGCTATATATGTTTTTTTTTATTGCACTAATTATATTATTTGATTGTTATAATTATGCCTTTAGAAAAGCATCTTCATTAAAATTGAATTTAGAGCCTTTTAGGTGAATTTAGTGCCTTTAAGAATAGATTATGTATATTCTTACTCTTTCAGTCAATACTCCATTTCTTTTGGAGGATTTCAAAGCACATAAAGTACATAAACTCTTCATAGTACTACCCTATTTAAAGTCTTATCCTTAGGTCAATCTACATTTATATAGATCAACCAAACGATTTTACTTCAAATATGAGAACACATTATTTAGGGAAGTTTCTTGGGGAGGAATACTAGTTCCCTGGCCCTGGCTTTCACGCCTTGCTGGCTCAAACCACCATATTGCTACTAGTCCCCTTGCGATGCTACTCTGTCTAAGGAGTTGGTTTTTAATGTAGTCTTAGCACCAACCAACTTTCCTGGGAGTATACCTAATGATTGTCTATCATGTTTTGGTTTAATTTGTTTGATTAGGCTTTAAATACCCTTGCCATTGTGATTATGTTCAGTTTTGGTCAGTTAAATAGTAGCTACAACATCTTTAATTTACTGAAATTTCATATTAAGGATTAATCACATAAAGTTTAAGCAAGAAACCTTGTAGTTAACTCTGCGTTATATAACGAAATTTAGCCCACAGGTAATTTTGTTATATTTAAAGGGTTAATTAGGATAAAATACTAAGCTATGATTATAATTTGCCCACTGCGATTATGCATCGGCATATAGCTTGGTAGTTTTGTCATTAAGGGTGGATAAAACTTACCCAAACCGTACTCATTCCGTTTCCACCATTCAGTTTTGGTAATATTATGTACTTCAGTTACTCTCTCTTAAGAAGGTGTCTTACCATAATTTGGTTGTCAATTGTTAAATATTAATGGTGGTTATAATGTTGATTATTACCATCAAATATGTTAATTAATGAAACCTGATGGATCTCAGCGCTGCACTATGCTTACTTCCCAGGGTCCCGTGACTGTCGAAAGTCAAGCACGCTTAACCACAGAGTTCTTTGGCTATCTGGTTGCCATATCCTACTTAAAACCAATTGGTGATAGGTAGGTGGACATTAACCATTTAACCACATCCCTCCATGGTAAGCCACAGCGCCACGTCTCGAATCGAGCAGGGGCTGAACTCGACCAACCCCGCCGACGCCCAACAATCCCCCTCCCAACACTTGCATCAACCTTTGATCACCAAGCCCAGCTATGCAGCATGCCTGACTCGGTCCGCCTGACCTATGCCCACATCCCACCTGGAACTGGACTCGGCTTTCGCCTCGCCATCAATTCGAACCCGTGACCTACTCTGATACCAATTGATGGATCTCAGCGCTGCACTATGCTTTCAAGCACGCTTAACCACAGAGTTCTTTGGCTATCTGGTTGCCATATCCTACTTAAAACCAATTGGTGATAGGTAGGTGGACATTAACCATTTAACCACATCCCTCCATGGTAAGCCACAGCGCCACGTCTCGAATCGAGTAGGGGCTGAACTCGGCCAACCCTGCCGACGCCCAACAAAACCATTAATATTAATATGGTATTCAGTTATAAATCCTGAATTGTTTCCAATTAAGTTTATGTGACAGTGTTCCAGTTAAGAAAATATTTTGGTCATTATTATATTCTTGGCATTTTTCGGACTTTAAATTTTATTAAGTTTCAAAATTATATCCGAGAATGTTTCTACAGTTAGTGGTTTTAACTATTGTTTTTTTTTATATTTAGTCTCCTATTTAATGTGATAATAATATTATGGCTATTGCTTTTTTATTATTTGTAATTTGCCATTAATGATAATAATATTATTAATTGGGTTATGGAGAATCAATTCAGTAATTTTGGAAAAACATATTTACTAAGGCAACTGGCTATTGCCACTAATCGCATAATTCTTTAAGTTCTTTGAATTATGATTTTAGTACGTTAGACCCATAATTGATTAAGTATGAATAAAGAATATTTAGTGTAAAATTCACACTTTCTAGTTGGTTCATACTTTTCAGTTAGTTTTATACATTCAATCACATTAATGGCCTGTTTGGTTGGATGTAGTTTGGGAGGAATTGCAATTCATTGAATTGCAATTCAATGAATTCCCAAACTACAGTGTTTGGTTGGAGGGAATTGCAATTCCGCAGAATTGCAATTCCCTCCAAATGCTGAATTGCAATTCATGGGGTACCCCCCATGAATTGCAATTCGGTGGAGAGGAGGGGCAATTTGTTGGTGTAAAGACAATTTTGTCCCTCCTCCCATAATCTTTGTCTTTTTTTTTTTTAAATTTGAAAGAATTATTATTATTATTATTATTATTATTTGAAAGAATTATTATTATTATTATTATTTGAATGAATTATTATTATTATTATTATTATTATCAATATTTTTTGAAAGAATTACTACTACTACTACTACTACTACTACTACCACAACATAAGGGTATTTTAGTCATTTTGTCACTTCTTACCTTTCAATTCCCTCTACTCATATTTCTGCATACCAAACACTGTAATTTCAATTCCTACTTTATTCAATGAATTGTAATTCCACCGAATTACAATTCTTTTCCCCCCTAATTCCTTCCTCCCAACCAAACGCCCTGTAAGTGCATAATATTAAGTTTAATTATGCAATTTTAGTTTGTGAGAGTTTGATTTACAAATGACAATATATACTTTTGGTTAGATATTGTTGGAATTTGTAAATTCGGTCTATTTCTCATAAATTTGATCTTTATGTATTAAACCATTTTAATGGGATTAAAGTTTGAAATTTCAAAGTATATATTTATTACTTTACTATTCAAAAATTTGGGTCTCTTTGGTTTGGACTCATTAGAGTTTGAATATTAAGTTTATGCTTTAAAAGCTTATATTAAAAATTATCTTAAGTTATGCGATTTGTTTAGAATATATGAGTTAAATGCCTACTTTTATGCATATTAATTTGTCCAACGCATAATATTTTGTTATGCAAAATATTTTTTTTATTATGCCTTTAGCAATGCATAAATTTAGGATGGAATTATATTAGTTCCTAATTAAATTGGACTTATGCATAAACTTTAGTTACGGTAGTGCCTGAACTTAGCACATTTGGTCAGTTGATTTAGTTCACCCATTTAAGCTTTAATCATAGGTGAACCATGCAATTTTGGTGTATACCCTCCAAATTTGAGGTTTATACCCCCACACAGTTATACATTGAGTGCATATGAATTGAGGAGGCATACTAGTTTTATGGCCATGACTTAAGAACATTTTGTGCCACTAGTCCCATTAAATATCATATATTTGGATTTTCTCATCACGATCTGGTATAATCTGTTTTTTATTTTTTTTATTCCTTGCCAATGTGATTTCATTTCGATCAGTTCATTAAAGAATAGCCATAGTATCTTTAATTTACTGATTTCTCTTAAGCTTGAATCACATAAAGGTTAGGCATTGAATTGATAATTGTCTAGTGATCCTATAATTTTAATTTGGTTGGGGAGTAACCACAACATTCTTTAATCAGTTAAAATTATATATTGAGTGGTTTATCTTGATCACATAAAGTTTTAGACAAATCATTTGTAATTAATTGTATTTAATATGATGGAATTTAGCCCACAGGCAATTTCGTTATATTTGTATGATTAATTAGGATTAAATAGTGGACTATGATCATAATTTAGCCCACATGCAATTATGTATCGGAACGTAGTTTAGTAGTTTTATCAATAATGATAGAAATAAATAAATTTATTTATTTTATGGTTATTTATAAATAATTTACATCTCTATCATAACGTTTAATTTTATGATGCAAACTTTAGATCATATTTCTTAATTTACCCACAGGGATTAAGAAAAAGAACATGATTTCTTAAGCTTTATCATAATAGTTGTAATGAATCTCGTTGATTAAAACTTTAGCCTACATGCAAGCCTCATATCACTTGATTCTTCAACTCATTTGATAATTGTTTTATCATAAAATTTCAGTTGGATCTAATTAAGTAAAACTTTAGCCCACAGGCAAGTTTTATGTCTCTAGATTCTTCTGTCTATTTAATAATTGAGATGAAATTTTATCATAAGGGTTTTAATTGGATTTGATAGAATTAAAACTTTAGCCCACAAGCAAGTTTTATGTCAATAAATCCATCACTCATTAGATAATAATTTTATCACAATTTCTTAGAATTTATAAATTTAGTTCAATTATACTTCTAAGTTTTCATGGTTTGCATTGGCAAAACATGTATTTAGTTACTTCCCAAAATTTAACCACCTTTATTAATTATTTCGCGAATCTTGCTTGGTTAGTTGGACTAACTGTAGTAAGTTACGTGATATATTCGATATACCTATTTTGGTTTCCAAGAATAAAATGTACCTCTTCGAGCCAAATTCCAACTGGGTTTTGGAAAGTGTATTTTATTATTTTAGTATGTCCAACTATGGTGGGGAGTCATGTCCTCATTAGTTATTACTTTAGTTGGATTGGAACCAAATATTGATTACTTAGTATGCCCAACTAATGGTGGGGAATTATATCTTCATTATTTAGTTGGTCAAATCAATTCTAAGTACGTATATCATTAGTTGGTCAAATCAATTCTGCTGAAGAATATTTTAATCAGTGGGAGTGATCATTTAGAAAAAGATCATTAAGATGCTCCACTAAAGATTCCACAAGTATCAATATTGTATTTGTTCACATAAATTCATAAGTTCAAATAATTGAACATTTGATTGTGCAACATATTTATGACAATGTTGTAACAATATTAAGGAGTTTATTAGAACAAAACATTTAACTTGTGATACACTGTTATTTAAATAAATTCTTTAGCATTTAATAGAGTCTTTATATTCTTCAAAATTGATCCTGGGCCATTTTGATTTATAAGGGCTCAAGATAATTTTGCAAGACATAAAAGTAAGACTCATAATGTTCAGTTCATTATAAAGTGGACCTTGAAGTTATTTGGGAAGTTATGGTGTATATTTAAAATTCCACATTTATGGACTTAGAATTTTAGTTTATTGTCTAAGTTGTTGGAATGCTTCTATGACTAAACTATCTTTTGGCTATTTTGATGAGTGAGAGTGACAGACGTGTCAACTCCAAGCTCTTGGCCTTTAGAGGTAGTGCTTAAGTTAAGTTATAAAACTAGTCATGGAACATAGTTAGCATTATGCTAAGAGATCTCTACTTAAGACATAGTTAACATTAATGATCTTAGAGATCATAAAATGTTGGGTTTGTTCATAAAGGACTTAAGTTGGGGAATAAAAATGCATGTGATGCATAGAAGATATTACTCTGTCGAGCAGAAGACATATCGCTATGATTCGTGTGTTTTGTTCTTTGATGAGAGTTGTGCTAGTACTTGCACCAAGTGGGAGACTGTAACACTTTTCCCTAATACAATATATATTATATCAATCATTATTGCATGGACAATGGTCCACACAGTTGTGTAGACCATATATAAAATGTACATTTTAATATATTAAAGGTACATTATTTTTGTACATAAAGTCCATTATTTAAGTACTGAAAGTACATTATTTTATATATACTATGAAATAATGTACCTTCAGTACAAAAATAATGTACTTTTTGTATAATAAAAATGTACCTTATATTCATGGTCCACACAGCTATGTGGACCATGGTCCACCCAATAATTTGCCGCTGGTATAATGTGGTGCAAGTAGACTAGGCCCATTAAGCTATAGGTTAGATTGAACATCTAGGTTTAGTCCAATCCATCATATGCCTATATAAGCCTGCATTGATTGGATGCAGGGCTGGCAATCATATAATACCTACAAACACGGTACTCACACTGCCTAGAAAATACCAGTACACCATCTAGGGTTCTGAGTCAAGTGTGAGACAAAACGACTAACACAGGCAACACAACAAGGCATCAACTATGGCTGGAGATCAACACGATCTATGCTTCCGCTATTACGAGGTTAGGTTACTCGTAGATTCATTCTGTATATGTTTAGACAGTATTATTGTTCTTACATAAAATAAATGTGGATGGTAGCTTTGACCCTGTTTCTAATAAGGAAAGCTACAGCAGACTCGCTAGGAACGAACAGGGGAACGGCTGAGAGGATTCACTTACGGCATCGGAACCTGTCAAGCACAAATAGCTGAAGCATGGGCGTTACTCAAAGGCATACAACTTGCAAAAATCCTGGGTGGCAAACAAATTTGTTTGGAGAGCGATTCAAACGAATTGTGGATGCGATCACCCAAGGGACGGGTTTCAGAAACCTAACGGATAATATCTTGCATGCATGTAGGCGCGAACTCATGAATATTGAGCTATGGCATCTCACTTTTACCCCAAGAGAACTCAATACTGCAGCTGATACCTTGGCTAAATCGACAGTCGGCCAAAGGGGCATTACCCTTCTTAACCATCCCCCCGAGGCCATACAGCAAATCCTTGAAGACGATAGGTTTGGCATCCTAGTTTGGCGCCAGATGGACGATACAATATTGTAATAGGGTGTTCCTAGGGGTGGGCACGGGTCGGGTTCGGGTTCGACCCGTGCAAATAATAGGCACCCAAAGTATTTCGGGTCTATTCTTTTACAGTCCGAAACCGAACCAAAAATTTTCGGGTACTTTTCGGGTTCGGGTGTTTCGGGTACGGTTTGGGTCGGGTCGGGTTTAGGAACCCAAACTTTTACTATTGTTTTAAAAACTTTAAAATTTTTGGAAATTTAAATCTATGTAAGAAAATTCTGAAAACAGATGCAAAATTTAAAAACAAATCTATAAGATACTCCGTAAAATATGCAGAACAATAAATACGGTGCACTACAACCCAAAAGGGCAAAATACATTACCTAATTAATTACAAATTTACAATAACTAAAAGAGACAAACTAAACAAAGCTTAGTGAAATAAGATTGAGGGAAAAACTAAGAGTTTTGTATTGATCCAAAACTAAGCAAATATTGATCCAGTGATCTACTGGTACTCATTTGCCTGCTAATCAGAAGTCAGGACCCCTTACAACAAACAACAATAAAAGTATAATGCAGCCAGTTAGTAAACAAAAGCATTAGACTATCAAAAGGACAACGGAGCATATCAAATTACCATTTCAAATTTGCATTTTAAGATAATCTAAGGGGAAACTAATAAAAGTATCCCAAAGCATTAAGGTATATAATAAAAACTCATAAAAGTCATAAATTCAAGAATTAAGACTTTAATAATTACCAGTACATTCATAAATACATAAAATTCAAAAAAATATATATAAGGCTTTTTTCTTTTCTTTTTTTTTTTTTTTTTTTTTTGCAAAATTTAAGACTTAAACACTACATTCATATATAATCACATTTTAACATATATATACACATATAATCACATTTTCACACACACACACATATATACAAATAACTCAATTCAGTAATGTTATAATGGAGCATGGATAGTGAAAAACTTAGACTTCCGTGTCCTAGGTCTAAGATTGTAAAAGAGTCTTCCAACTATTAAATCTAATTGCTAGATTTGTTAGATGACCTTTAACTATTTACTGAACTAGTGCAGCGAAACGAACTTAGAGTATTAAGCAGTTAATGTATAAAAAGATAATAAAGCAGGAAGAACACCGAGAATTGGTAACCCAGTTCGGAATCTCAATTCCTACATCTGGGGGGCATCACTCTGATTGCCCAACTCTTCATTGATCAATTCTGAAAATGTACCACAAGTTTACAGTAGAGAATCACGTGGTAACTCTAGAAATCTTCATCATCACCATTCTAGAGTTCAACCTTGAAGAGTTGAAGAATACTTGATCTCCCGATCTTCTTGAATTGAGGCTCCCCCTCAATTATAGCACAACTGGCGTTCAGAGTGATTGCTTGCCCAAAACTTCATGAGGAAGATGCATCTTGAATCAAAGGTAAGCTTTGTCAAGATTTCTCGTTATCACATGTGAGGAAACTTTCACATTCAGATCTTTTGTATACTCTGGAATTGAATAGTTAATATCTTTGGGAATTTTTCCTCATATATATCTTGCCCAGATTCGGTTAAGTTTGTTGAAGCCTTCGTAACTGACTCTGATTCCTCTTCTTGTCTTCCTTGTCTTGGTTCAGTGTTTCGTTCAGTAAGCTGTCTTTAAAGTCTTCTGAGTCTTCTGAGCCTTTTGCTGAACTACAGGAAACCTAATACATCACAAGAGAACCTGTTTTTGAACTATCAGCTGAACTAACAAAATTGTCACAAGGACTTGTTACAACTTAGGGGGTTTCACAAATATTTTTCTTTTCTTTTTAGTAATTTTATTAACAATCTCCCCCTTTGTAGCAAGTTTCTTGGAAATTCACAACAATCTTCCTAAAACATCAGTGATAGTTAAAAACAGCGTTCATTCAAAACATAGTCCAAAAAAAAAAAAAAACAGAATCAAACCAACAAAATATGAGGATGATTATATCATCATACAAAACAAAAGGACCATAAACTAACTAACATGAGACCCTATTACAAATAATCCATTGGCAGAGCAAGTGGGGTCTTCAGGCTATCTTTCTTCATCAAAAAAAAAAAATACCAAGTAACCATAGTAACCAATGTTTAGAAGGTTGTTCCTACTCCCCCTATTGCCAGGAACTTGTGAATCTGTAGCCACAAGACTCCTTAGCAAGACCAAGTAGAAAAGGCAACCCAGGTATTAGAAAAGAATCAATCAGATTCTGAGAACTCATCCTCCTGGCTGTTTGCAGTGGAATCAGCTTCAGGTGCAGTGGAATCAGCTTCAGGTGCAATGATTGGATCAGTGGGTGTTTTAGCGACAGTAGCAGTCATCTCTTGGTCTCTCAATCTCAATTGTTCACGTAACTGCATCTCAATTGTTCTCTTTTCAACAAGTATCTGTATGATCATGTTAAGATCTCTGATGCTTTTATCAAGGTTCTGGGCTGTGAGTTTGCTGGTAAACGGTGCATCAAGGTTCAGAGCTGGGGCTGAGCTACTTGCATGTTCTGGAAAGATGTCAAGAACATGAGTTCCTTGTTTTGAGTCTGGCATCAATTGTTCTAACTTGTGGGGCTTCCATAGGCTCATTTGGCTCAGGTCTGAATCCTTGCGAACTTAGTACACCATAGATTGTGCAGGGGAAAGGTAGTTTCACTTTGCTTTCCTTTGACTCTGGTTTCTTGAAAGAGGCCACATGTTTGAAGATTATATCGCCTAAGTCAATAGGAATACCTCTTCCGATTTTGTAGATCAATCAAGGTGGCCATGAGTAAGTTTAATCCTGCTCTGTGTTCATTCGACATCCAATTTGTCATGGCTATTTTGTGTAGAATTGCATACTTTGTTGTCAAGGATTATGCAGGTAGCATGTTGGTTTCTGCAGGCCAATAGCTGTATGTTCCCCCTGTAATGACCTTTGTGATGGTGTTTGCTCCAATGACCGGGTCCTCAATATCACTTGCATCAATATCCAGATACATGTTGATGGTGCGAGTATCAAAACTGTACTCATTTCCTCTTAGCCAAACTCGTCCATACTGTAGTGATCTAGCCTCCTTGATGCTCTTCATTAGGTTGGCATAGAATTCCTTTATGGCTATAGGTGGGTAGCTCCTTTGGGTTGTGACAGACTTGGCAAGATTCAGCTTTTCGAATACTGGCATGAGTTGACACTCAGACTTGAACTTTTCAACATCAAGATACCTTTCGCTCAAGATTTTCCTTTTGTTTGTGGAGTCCCATCTTGTTGCATACTCATCAGATATGAATTGAGGGGTGATTATTTCAAGGGGTGTCACAGCAGAGACATCCGGCTGGCTTTCAGGTTGTTGAGTTGGAGTGGTGTTCTTATTTCTCTTCTTACTTGCAGTGGTTTTCAGGGGGACAGGTTGTTCAGCAATTGACAGTTTTTTCTTTGTTTTTCGAGCTGGTGAGGGGGTTTCCTTTTCCTGTTGAGCTTTGGATGATCTGGTTTTTTGCCTTGTGGCAGGGGCAGGAAAAACTTGAATCTTTGCCACATGATTTTTGTCAGCTTGGTCTTCTTGGATCTTCTTCTTTCCTTTAGCCTTTTCTTGGTTCTTCTTCACTTGTGACAAAGGCAGATTGTCTTCTTCATCAGTCAGTTCTGCAACTTGTATTTCTAGAGGATTTCCTGTTTCAAACTCAAAGTCTAATGGATAATCATCAATGGGGTTGGTAGGAGTTATTTCTGGATTTGGTTCAGATAGAGGTTCAGACCTAGTTTCGTCAGTATGTGAGTTTTCTGACTGGATGGGAAGAGGAGTTTCAGACTTTTGATGTTCAGGGTTATCTGTGTGTGTGGTTCGTGATGATGGTAGAGATAGAATTTGATCTTGTGAGGGTTTTGTATTCTGAGGGATGTTCAAGGGAATAGACAATCTATTTGTAAGAGAAGTTGATCTTCAGTGTTCATCCATGATGTTAAACAGATTGAGTTTGGAGAATAGTGAAGCAGGAGGTTCAAGTTGATGGGGACTATATATTACGGCAGACTCTGGGTAAACATTATCAGGCACAGGTGGATTTTTATCAGAAACAGACAGTTTATCAGGTTCATCATCTATTGGTTCTTGTTTTACAGAGACTAGAGGCAAAGGTTTTTCTACAGTAACATTTTCTGGGTTAGTTTCATCCTCAGTATCCGATAGAACAATAATATACTGAAAAATTTGTTAAAGACAGAAACTATGTTGTTCATGTATATTCATTTGTTGAATAAAACAGATAAAGAAGGAGGATGTTTCAGAATAAACCTCAGGATCCTTGGCCTTTGTTGTTTCTCCTTTCTCGAATGCAAGTGGTTTAAGAAATCCTTTCAAGTAGTCTAGTTGCTCTGCCATCGAGTACCACAACCAGATTGGTTCTCCTCCCAGAGGCTTTATCTTGTTGTTGATTATCATGACCATCTCTCGGGATGCTTGATGTTGAATCTCAGAGGGATATTTGTTTGTGAGTCTGGAGAAATCAAAGTATTGAGTTTCATCTTGATCCATTGTAGAGCTTTGCTTCAAGGTTCCTAGTTTCGTGTAAGGTTTGTGAGAGGGTTTGCAGCTTTGAGAGATTTGCAAGATCTTTTATTTCCCCTTATCGCGACTGGATTTTCAAAGGTCGAAGGACTCCATGATGACCTGCTTTTTCGAGTCACGTGATGAGGCATTAAGAGAGTGGGAGTCGTGCAGATTTTACAGTTGTCATTTCCGAAATTAATGCTATAGCAGTTTGGTCAGTCGGGTGCACTGTTCTTCAGGGATTATATGCTTATCAAGACAGATATTAGTATAGTGAGTAGTAAAAAAAGGATATAACAAAAAAAAATTAAAAGAAATAACCTGAGATGAGGACGAAAGGGTGTCCTACTTACTACACTAGTTCGGTGGACCATTACACATACCAAGTTCTGATTTTAGGATGTTGAATCTGATCGGATCCAATGCCTTTGTAAATATGTCTCCCAATTGTTTGTTTGTTGGTATGTAGTGCAACTTAATGTCACCACTTTCCACAAGATCCCTGATGAAATGATGTCTGATATCTATATGCTTAGTGCGGGAATGCTGGACAGGATTTTTGGCAATATTGATAGCGCCGGTGTTGTCAAAGTGAAGATCAGCACTACTGAACTTTAGTCCATAATCGTTCAACATTTGTTTCATCCATATGAGTTGAGTGCAGCAACTCCCAACAACTATGTATTCTGCTTCTGCAGTAGATAATGAGATGGAGTTTTGCTTCTTACTGAACCATGAGACAAGGTTTTTGCCTAAGAAAAAACACCCTCCTGATGTACTTTTTCTGCCCAGTCAGCATCACTGTATCCAAGTAGTTCAGTCCCTGAGTCACGCGAATACCATAGTCCATAATTTACAGTCCCCTTAACATATTTGATGATTCATTTGACTGCATTTAAATGTGCTTCCCTTGGGTTTGCTTGAAAGCGTGCACACAAACCTACACTAAACATTATATCAGGTCTGCTTGCTGTTAGGTACAGTAGACTACCAATCATACTTCGATAGAGTTTGCTGTCAACAGGTTTCGAGTCGGAGTCTTTTGATAGTTTTACAGTGGTGGAAAGAGGTGTTTTAGCCTCCTTAGCAGAGTCAAGACCAAACCTTTTGACCAAGTTTTGGGCATATTTGGTCTGCGACAAAAACAACCCTGTTTCCATCTGTTTTACCTGTAGACCCAAAAAGCATGTTAATTCCCCTATCATGCTCATCTCAAACTCCTTTTCCATGACTTGAATAAACTCCTTAACATTTGCAGGGGATGTTGAACCGAAAACAATATCGTCTACATAAACCTAGGCCACAGTTATGTGACCAGTGGTCTTTTTGACAAACAGTGTTTTGTCTGCTCCACCGCGGATGTACCCATTTTTTAGAAGATATTGTGTGAGCCGTTCATACCATGCTCTTGGGGCCTGTTTCAGACCATAAAGGGCCTTTTTCAGTTTATAGACGTAATCAGGATAATGTGGATCCTCAAATCCTTTTGGTTGAGCTACAAAGATTTCCTCATTGAGAAGTCCATTCAAAAAAGCAGTTTTTACGTCCATCTGGTTTAGTTGAAAGTTCAGGATGCAGGAGACGGCCTACAGTAATCTTACAGACTCAAGTCTAGCCACGGGTGCAAAAGTTTCCTCATAGTCAATCCCTTCAATTTGTGAGTAACCTTGTGCCACCAGTCTGGCCTTATTTCTGGCCACATTTCCCTGTTCATCGGTTTTATTTCGAAAAATCCACTTTGTGCCGACTACATTTGCGTCTAAAGGGCATAGCATAAGATCCCATACCTCATTTCTCTCAAATTGAGCAAGTTCATCCTGCATAGCCCTTATCCAGTCTTCGTCTTGGAGTGCTTCTTTGTAATTCTTGGGTTCAAATTTTGATGTGTAACACGCGTACCCAGATAACTCAGCTAGACTGCCTCTTAGCATTCCTTTGGTTCGAACACCGGCCGTGGGTGTCCCCAATATGTTCTCAGCAGGATGATTCTTTTGAACATGCGTGGGAACTTGCTTTGACAGTGTAGATGGATGGTAATCTATGTTTGACTGTTGTTCAGTGGCTGGTTCTGAGTCCTTTGGTTCCGATTCTTACTCAGATTTCTTGATCCCTTTTTCATCATCTGACTTTCTTTGGTATTGTTCAAGATCAGCAGCTAGTAAATACTCACCAACTGTTTGCGGTTGATCATCCACAATTACATTGATAGATTCTTGGACAGTCTTGATACGTTTGTTGTAAACTCTGTAAGCTCGGCTGTTAGGTGAGTACCCCAAGAATATGCCTTCATCACTCTTTGGTTCAAATTTTCCAACCTTTTCTCTGTCATTTAAGATGTAGTATCTGCTGCAAAAAATGCGAAAGTACTTCAAATTTGGTTTCCTTCCTCGCCATAGCTCATATGGTGTATGCGACATCCCAAGTCTAAGATACACTCTGTTGATTATATGACATGCAGTATGAACTGCCTCTACCCAAAAGAACTGAGGAAGGTCTTTGCTACTTATCAGGACTCGGGCCATTTCTTGGATGGTTCTGTTCTTTCGCTCAACTACTCCATTTTGCTGGGGAGTTTTTGGGGCTAAGAATTCATGACTGATTCCATTTTTGGAGCAGAAGTTCGAGAAGTACTGATTTTTGAATTTCCTACCATGATCCGACCTAATCCTCACAATTTTACCAATATGCAATCCCTTTTCTTTTTGCAGCTTCAAGCACAGTTTCTCAAACTGTTCAAAGGTTTCTTACTTGTTTCTGAGGAACATTACCCAGCAAAAACGAGAGTAATCATCAACACAGACAAAAATATATCTTTTACCTCCCAAACTTTCCACCTGTGTTGGTCCGATTAAGTCCATATGCAGAAGATCCAGACATGAAGAGGTTCCTATATGGTTGAAATGTTTGTGTGGGGTTCTGGTTTGCTTTCCCAGCTGACAAGGGCCACATACACCAGTTTCCTTAACTTTGAACTTTGGTACACCCCTTACACATTCATGACTTATGAGATGGTTCATATCTTGATAATTCATGTGCCCAAGTCTTTGATGCCAAAGATCTGTATTATCAGTGGTGGTGCTGCAACACAAGATTAGAAGACAGAATATAGCAATTGTCAGAGGATCTTATACCTTCCATAATAACTTTGTTTTGTTTGTCCTTAACAATGCATCGATCTTTCGTGAACCCTACATTCAACTTTTGGTCACACAACTGGTTGATGCTGCTCAGATTTGCTTTAAGACCCTGTACCAGTAGTACCTTCGATAGTGAGGGTAGTCCAGCTACATTGAGGATCCCAATACCCATGATGTCACCCTTAATTCCATCACCAAAGGTTACTTGTCCAGTATATGGAATCACATTCTTGAGAAATTCTTTACTGCCGGTCATATGCCTAGAACAGCCACTGTCGAAATACCATTTTCCCTGCTCTTTTCCAAAAAGCATAGAATAACAAACTAGATCAGATTTTCTTACCCAAACTTGACGACTGACTGGGGTGATCCATTTCTTCTGAAATTTGTCAGTTCTCTGGTCACTGTAGAACCTGTAACATTCCGGTCTTATGTGGCCTTTCTTGCAGCAGTAATGACATGTTGAATTATATTTCCTCAAAATCTTCTGGTAGGTTTCAACATTTGTCCAAGTGCTAGTACCTGCAGGGACAAACTTAGTAGTAAAAGAATTTTGAGAGTTCGAGTGTACCCCAGACCATTTCGAATGTTGGGTGCTCTTCCAGAGTCAAGGATTTGATTGAGAGTTGATGTTGTGTTCATCATTTGGATTTGTTTCTTGTAGGCTTCTAATTCTGCTGAGAGCTTCATCACTTTGGAGTTGGACTCTGCTAGTTCAGCATTCGTATCAACAACTTGTTTCTTCAAGGATTCAATGTTCTTTTCCAGGAACTCATTTTTAGAATTTGTGGTTGTGTGAGTCTTCAAGAGAATATCCCATTTCTTGTACAGTTTGATGTAGGATTGTTCAAGTTCTTCATAAGGTATTTTATCTACATCTTCATGATCTGAACAATTATCCAAGTCCGAGTGAGATTCAGCCACAACTGCAGTAAATGCTACGAAGTTTCCTGATATTTCTTCATCTTCATCTTGAGCTTCTTCATAACAATCTTCATCGCTCCAGGTTGTTGCCTTCATGGATTTCTTTCTTTTGAGGTAAGTGGCACATTCCACCTGAATGTGTCCAAAACCTTCACATTCTCTGCACTGAATTCCTTTGTTCTTATTCTTAACTTCCCCTTGCTGCCATTGATTTTGTCGAGTCAAGTTTTGGTTTTGACCGAACTGATTGATTTGACCAAAGTTCTTCTGTTGATTTGGATTTGATAATTTCCCGACGGTTCGAGATGAGTTAGACGAGGATGGAGCAGTACTGTTAGGTCTGTTTTGTTGATTCTTGCCTCCTCTGTTTCTTCGATTTATTTGTTTCAGAATCTTGGTGAAATTTCTTGTTATCATTGCCACAGATTCATCATCTAATTCTTTGCACTCCTCTTCTGAGTCACATTTTTCGGCAAGAAACGCAACATTCTTACCCCTTTTTGTGTTGCTGTCTTGCGATAGGATATCCATTTCGTATGTCCTTAGATTGCTCATTAATTCCGCAACAGATTTCGTTTCCCAGCCTACGCTTTCTTGAATTGCAGTGACTTTCATCCTGAAGCGTACAGGGAGGGATCGAAGAATCTTCCTGACCAGTTTATCCGAGGAGAATGGTTCTCCCAATACGGCAGCTTCGTTCTTCAATTCTTGAACCCTAGCATTAAATTCAACAATGGTTTCTTCATCTTTCATCCGTAATTCTTCAAATCTTGTGAGTACTTGTTGCATTTTGGTTTGTTTGACAGAGGAGTCTCCTTCATAAAGTTTTTCAAGAATTTCCCAGGCATCCTTTGCAGAGCTGCATCCAGCAATTAACCCGAATTGACTCTCATCAAGCGATCCAGTAATTATGTTCAGTGCCTTGTTGTTATTGTCACTGTCGTTAATTTCTTCGGTGCTCCACTGTTCAACCGAAGCAAGAATATTTGACTTGTCTTCTTGAATCCTTTTGGGGTGAGTCCACCCATGAGTGACGGCCTTCACACATTCACTCCTTGAGCCTGAAGATAGATCTTGGTTCTCGCCTTCCAGTAGGCATAATTTGTACCAATCAGTTGAGGAGGTCTTGCTTGCCCTTCCATATCTTTTTTAGGACACACAGCAGCCAATCTTGAGAAGAATGGTTAGTAACAAGGAAAACAGAGAGATTCAAAAGAGATTCAAATGATCATTATCAAGGGAAAGATCTTGAGGCTGCGCTCTGATACCAAGTGAAAAACATAGACTTCCGTGTCCTAGGTCTAAGATTGTAAAAGAGTCTTCCAACTATTAAATCTAATTGCTAGATTTGTTAGATGACCTTTAACTATTTACTGAACTAGTGCAGCGAAACGAACTCAGAGTACTAAGCAGTTAATGTATAAAAAGATAATAAAGCAAGAAGAACACCAAGAATTGGTAACCCTGTTCGGAATCTCAATTCCTACGTCTGGGGGGCATCACTCTGATTGCCCAACTCTTCATTGATCAATTCTGAAAATGTACCACAAGTTTACAATAGAGAATCACGTGGTAACTCTAGAGTTCAACCTTGAAGAGTTGAAGAATACTTGATCTCCCGATCTTCTTGAATTGAGGCTCCCCCTCAATTATAGCACAACTGGCGTTCAGAGTGATTGCTTGCCCAAAACTTCATGAGGAAGATGCATCTTGAATCAAAGGTAAGCTTTGTCAAGATTTCTCGTTATCACATGCGAGGAAACTTTCACATTCAGATCTTTTGTATACTTTGGAATTGAATAGTTAATATCTCAGGGAATTTTTCCTCATATATATCTTGCCCAGATTCGGTTAAGTTTGTTGAAGCCTTCGTAACTAACTCTGATTCCTCTTCTTGTCTTCCTTGTCTTGGTTCAGTGTTTCATTCAGTAAGCTGTCTTTAAAGTCTTCTGAGCCTTTTGCTGAACTACAGGAAACCTAATACATCACAAGAGAACCTGTTTTTGAACTATCTGCTGAACTAACAAAATTGTCACAAGGACTTGTTACAACTTAGGGAGTTTCACAAATATTTTTCTTTTTTTTTAGTAATTTTATTAACAGATAGAATACCCTTACCTTGTAGCAATGTAGGCTAATCTAGCACTAATGCAAGTCTGGACTATGGACATCTAAATATAGTCTCAAGAAGAGTCAGAACTCACAACTTGTTGGTTGAAACTCTGGAAGTGAAACAGAGAGTTAAAATTAGTATTACACAACTTGAGTTTTATATCATTGCTTTTGAGACTAACAGAGTATACCAAAAAATTGGCATAATTGTATAAGTACAGAATTATGGTTACCAAATATTAACTGGGCACATCAACAAAAGTATCCAATGTAAAACTACCACAGTAGTCTGAACCATATTTACTAAAGTTAAACTACCATTTTAACTGAACCATTCATCTACTTTAAAGATTAGGAACACTTCATCTTACAAATTACAGTTAATTTTCATTTTCTCATTTTCTGAAAAAAAAAAACAAAACTAATAAAAATTTATAAATAAAACCTTAAAAGAATTCAAGAACATTAAAAACACTATAACACAGCTTTTGTTGGAAAAAATTATACGACCAACTACAAAATTATAAAATAAATCTTAGTTAAATTAATACAAAAGAAACAATTTTAAAAAACTTTGTAAAGTCTTAAAACATTAATTATGTGAGAAAATTGAAAACAAAAACTAAAATAACAGTAAAGTACCTCTTTCTCAAACTCGAAGCCTCAATGGAGATCTACCCGGATCTGTAAAGAACGAGATACTGAGAGGTCAGAGGAGACTTACCGAAGTGATTGAGAGAATAGAGAAGGCGGGATTCTAGAGTGAGAGACTAAGAGCCTGAGACTGTTGAGAAAATTTTACAAACACGGTTAAAACATATATTTCTAGAAAAAAATAAAAAAAATTAATAAAATACCTGTTAGAGTGTTGACGGCCTTGGCCTTTGACTCAGAGCCTAGCCGACCGTCGATCACCGGAGAAGTGGAGGAGTCTAAGCCCATCTCCCTATATCTACGTTGTGCTTAGCCCCGAAGGCTAAACTTGAGGGTGTGAAAGGTGAGAAGCGGAGTCTGAGGCTCTGAGCGGCGGAGACCGGAGAGGCAGAGACCGGTGAGGCGGAGAAGGTGAGAGACAGAGAGAGTGAGGGATGGGATAATGAGATGCGTGAGATATGAGAGGCAGAGGGAAGTCTCGAGAGAGAAAGAAAAGATAGAGGTGAAGTAGAGAGAGAGAGGAGTGAGGAAGTGAGGATGCGGAGGGATGAACAGATCTGAGATCTGTAATCTGAAACCCTAAGACCATTACTAACATTTATATACTACCCATATATTTCGGGTTTCTGGTCGAATCCGAACTCAAATTTGTACATCCGAAATCCGAACTGAGTAATTAAGCAGCAGTGAAGGTTTCTACGGGTTGGGCCCAAATCGGGTCGAATCCGAACCGGATTATACTTTTTCGAGTTGGGCCCGAAATATGCCCAGCCCTAGGTGTTCCCCTTCCACTTAATCCAAAAACAACAATAACAACAACAACAACAATAATAATTTTTTGGAATATAATAATAATAACATTAATAAAAAATACAATAATAATAATTTTTTTGGAATATAATAATAATAATCATAATAATCTATATATATATAAAAACAAAATCCTCCCAAACGAAATCCTATTTCCCTCCCAAAATATTGTACATTAAAACAATTAAAACAATAAAATAATATTAAAAGTACAATAATATTAAAACACGAAATCCAAAATAATATTAAAAGTACAATAATATTAAAACACGAAATCCTATAAAATATTAAAAGTACAATAATATTAAAACACGAAATCCTATAATATCAAAACATTGCTATGCATTAGGATTAGTAAATTGTTATAATCTATATATATATATATAGGGTCATGTTCAGGTGTGGCCGCGCCCTTACGTGCGGCCGTGCGGTTTACACCACTCAATGTTATTGAGTGGTGTATTTCGTAACATTGAGTGGTGCATTTCTTAACATTGAGTGGTGTAAACCGCACGGCCGCACGTAAGGGCGCATTGAGTGGTGTATTTCGTAACATTGAGTGGTGCATTTCTTAACATTGAGTGGTGTAAACCGCACGGCCGCACGTAAGGGCGCGGCCACACCTGAACATGACCCTATATATATATATATAGATTATAACAATTTACTAATCCTAATGCATAGCAATGTTTTGATATTATAGGATTTCGTGTTTTAATATTATTGTACTTTTAATATTATTTTATTGTTTTAATTGTTTTAATGTACAATATTTTGGGAGGGAAATAGGATTTCGTTTGGGAGGATTTTGTTTTTATATATATATAGATTATTATGATTATTATTATTATATTCCAAAAAAATTATTATTATTGTATTTTTTATTAATGTTATTATTATTATATGCATTAGATTATAAATGTATTAATCTATATAGTATATATATAGGGTCATGTTCAGTTGGCGCGCCTTCGGCGGCCGTGCGGTTTACCCACTCAATGTTAAGAAATGCACCACTCAATGTTACGAAATACACCACTCAATGTTATTGAGTGTGTATTTCGTAACATTGAGTGGTGCATTTCTTAACATTGAGTGGTGTAAACCGCACGGCCGCACGTAGGGCGCATTGAGTGGTGTATTTCGTAACATTGAGTGGTGCATTTCTTACATTGAGTGGTGTAAACCGCACGGCCGCACGTAAGGGCGCGCCACACCTGACATGACCCCTATATATATATATATATATATATATATATATATATTTATATATATTAACAAAATCCTCCAAAACGAAATCCTATTTCCCTCCCGAAATATTGTACATTAAAACAATTAAAACAATAAAATAATATTAAAAGTACAATAATATTAAAACACGAAATCCTATAACATCAAAACATTGTTATGCATTAGGATTAGTACATTGTTATAATACTTATAAAAACAAAATCCTCCAAAACGAAATCATATTTCTCGCCCAAAATATTGTACATTAAAACAATTAAAACAATAAAATAATATTAAAAGTACAATAATATTAAAACACGAAATCCTATAACATCAAAAAATTGTTATGCATTAGGATTAGTACATTGTTATAATACTTATAAAAAAAGTCCTCCAAAACGAAATCCTATTTCCCGCCCAAAATATTGTACATTAAAACAATTAAAACAATAAAATAATATTAAAAGTACAATAATATTAAAACAAGAAATCCTAAAAAAAGAAGAAAATGAAGCAATTGTAGGGTGAAATTAATTTGATAACTGCTTACTATTTACAACCACCATATGTAACCAAACTTACTCGGTAGTACAATGTCTCATTTCTGTCGTGAAGTCGGTTTAAGATCCTCCATAGGACGATTGTTCTATGTTCCGCTAGGGTGCGGAGAGTTATACTATCTTAGATGTCTTTTAAATTTGGTACGCGGACCTTTTAGCCATGAAGATATTCGCACTATTCCAAGAGTCATTCATAATTCGTTTAGAGATACGTGTTATGAATATGGATTATTAGATGATGACAAGGAGTACATTGATGGCATTATTGATTCGAGTTACTAGGGATCCGCGTATGCTTTGCAAAGGTTAGTTGTTACGCTTCTCACTTCAAGTTCACTTAGTAAGCCAGAAGTAGTTTAGAATGCCGTTTGGGAATTTCTTGCCGAGGATGCACAGGTTCAACGTCGACGTGTCTTGCAAAATCCAGGTATACTTGTTTATTTGCTTTTCATTATTTATAAATAAACTAATTTGTTATTTGTTTTTGTTTCTTTTATTTTTTTTGCCTTTTAAGAGTTGATGTTATCGGATTCATTTATTTTTTTTGCCTTTTAAGAGTTGATGTTATCGGATTCAGATAAAAAATTTGCCTTTTAAGAGTTGATGTTATCGGATTCAGATAAAAAAACAATTTGCTCTGATGGAGTTGGAGAATTTGCTATCTTCGTGGGGAAAAAGCTTGAAAAACTTTCCGGAAATGCCAATTCCGGACGAAAGTAGCATGGGTTTGAGTGAAAACATGTTGATAGCCGAAGAGTTGGCGTATGACAAGGAATCTTTGAAGACAGAGCATGAGACATTGGTAACACAATTGACCCGTGAACAAAAGAATGTTTACGACTCTGTGATGAATGATATTGATTCAAATAATGGAGGTGGATTATTCTTTGTGTATGGTTACGGAGGAACAGGCAAGACGTTCGTGTGGAGAATGTTATCATCAAAGATAAGGAGCCGCGATGATATTGTTCTAAATGTTGCTTCCAGTGGAATAACATCTTTGTTGTTGCCGGGAGGCAAAACGACGCATTCGAGATTTGCTATACCACTTTCTTTGAACGAAGATTCCACGTGCAATATATTGCAAGGTAGTGAACTTGCTGAGCTTATAATAAGGAGCAAATTGATAATATGGGATGAAGCACCGATGACGCACAAATACTGTTTTGAGGCTTTGGACAAAACCATGAGGGACATATTGAGGTTCACCATACCGGGTAGTGCTGAAAAAGACTTTTGGTGGAAAGACAGTAGTTTTGGGCGGCGATTTTAGACAGATCCTACCTGTTATTTCGAAAGCAACAAGACCAGAAGTTGTCGGAGCAACTATTTAATTCTTCGTACCTGTGGACAAATTGCAAGGTATTAAGGCTGACCAAGAACTTGAGACTACGGACCTTAGCTTCAGAGGAAGATAGACATACATTTGATTGATTTTCAAAATGGATTGTAGGCATACAGTTGATTGGTTTTCAAAATGGATTGCAGACATCGGAGATGGGATTGCAGGGGTTGTAAACAATGGTTCATCTGATATCGATATTCCGACAAGGTTTTTGTTGAAGTGTGGACACGATCCCATAGCAACTATAGTTGAGAGCACATTCCCAAGCTCGAGATATGGCATGCTTGATGAGTCGCAGCTAGAAGGCCGAGCGATCCTCTCGCCGACTTTAGATGTCGTTGATCAAATTAATCAGTACATGTGCGACATGAATACTGCAGAAGGACAAACATATTTAAGTTGTGACTCTTTGTGTAAGGCAGAATCAGGCAGTGAAAATCTATCAGAAGTGCACACTCCTGAATTCTTAAATAGTTTGAGATTGTCGGGTCTTCCTAATCATTCATTGACTTTAAAGGTCGGTGCACCTGTTATGTTATTGCGGAACATAGACCACTCTCTTGGTCTTTGTAACGGAACGCGGCTCATTATCACAAGATTGGCAGATCACATTGTCGAAGCAAGAATAGTTAATGGGACACATGAAGGGACCAAAGTTCTTATCCCCCGAATGTCTCTTAGTCCTTCTGATACGAGATTGCCCTTCAAGTTCCAGTGTAAACAATTCCCGTTGATGCTTGCATATGCCATGACTATAAACAAAAGCCAATGCCAAACACTAACTCACGTTGGGTTATTGCTAAAAAAACCGGTCTTTGGTCACGATCAATTGTATGTGGCTTTCTCCCGAGTCAGTCATTCTAATGGCCTGAAGGTGTTAGCGGTAGACGAGGATGGACAAAATTGTGTTGCGACTTCCAATGTCGTCTACAAAGAGGTTTTCAATAATGTGTAAATATAATCAATGATATTATGTTTTTTTTTTCAAAATGATAAAGTTGCTATATATCTAGACAAAAAATATATTATCTCTACAAATGAATTAAGATAGCAATTCATTACTATAACTAAGTTGACAGAGAACGAGCACATTGGGCCAATTTCTAAAAATTCCTAACAATGATATATAAAATCTCTAATGTTACAACACCGCATGCCTACATCTGCACATTAGCTATTAATTTGAGCAATTATTTACTCGAATTCAAGCAATTGTAACATCAACAAACATAAATGACCCAACTCATATCTTCACTTGCACTATATAATATTTGATGTTATAATTTAAATAATTGTATATCCATTCAAATATTCTTAATATATTATAAGAAACTCATTCCGTGCATCGCACGGGTGTAAATACTAGTAATAATAATAATAATAATAGTATATCTGAAGGCGTGAAGAAGAACATGAAACCTTAATAAAAAAATTAGGGAAAAGGTGAAAATAGGCCCCTAAACATATCGCGAAAAGTCAATTAGGCCCACGAACTTTTCAAAAGTGCAATTGAACACATGAACCCACGATTTTGAGTCGTCTAACTCCATTACCCGGTTACCAATCCGGTCAGTGCCGGTACGTGCCTCCGTGGCGCGCCAAGTAAGCTATGTTTTGATTATTTGGATTGCCACATTGCCACATAAGCTTAAATATAAAAAATTAAATTATCAAATTAAAAAATGATATAAAATCACGCATAGCCCTAATTCTCTAGTTCTTCATCTGCGTTTTTTCACTTCATCTTTTTCAGCGCTACGTCTCTTCTTCTTCGTGACTCCTTCTTCTTCATCTTCTTCATCTTCTTCATCATCTTCTTCTTCTTTGTACTCCATCACACCTAGTACATTGTTTCTCCTTTGCCGTCGGCCAAGGTATTAGGGCTGAGATGACATCATCATGTTGGAGTGGTTCACCATTTTCATCTCCCTCAAAGTCAAGGCCGAATTTACAGTACGAACCATCATTGTATTGTCGTTGTGGGTTAAAATCACCACTATGTGTATCACGAGAGAATGGGCAACAATTTTTTGAGTGTCAAAGGTGGAAGGTACATGTATTACAATTAAAGGTCTAAAATTGTTATTGATAAGTTTAAAAGATGCGTAAAAATCTCTTATCAGTTAGGTTTGAGTGAATTTTTTTTTTGGCTCTAGTTTTCAGCAACATGTGTAACATGTTTTTCAATTTTGTGTTTAATGTTGTATTTGTCCAGGAAGGTTGTGGATGTGGATTTTTTTTATCTGGAAAAATTTGTTATGGAAAGAGGAAGAGGTTGAATGTGATTCGAATAAGAATGTTGGAATAGAGTTGAAAAAGATGAAGTCAGAAATTATGGAAGAAATTCGGCTATTGCGAAATGATGTTGAGAAGGGTTTTCAAGCTCAAGTTGAAAGGAAAAAAAGACAAAGAAACATAATAATTAGTTGTATAATTATTATAGGAATTGTTGTGTTTGTAAGCATGCAACAAAGGACAAACCGTATGATTCTTTCATGACTTTGTTGTAGTTTAAGAATATTTTGCTTTAGTTTATTTTTGTTGTTATATGAATATATGTTACCAGGTAAGCCATGTATTAGATCTTGAATGAAGTTTGTATTTTTTATTGTTGATGCAGAAGTGTCATATAGCTAGTTGATTTAGCTATTAGTATTATTACTGCCTATCAATAAGTGTGTCATATATTGGATCTTTAATTGTTGAAGTGTAATTTAACTATGAGTATTACTACTACTTTCCATGATTTCATGGTATGAAATTAAGCACATTCTGGCAACACTGGATATAGACAGTAAATACAAACAAAAAAATGTTGGATAAAGACTGCATTAAACACTGTAGATTCATTGTACAAGTTCATACAGCTAAAAGATTACAATCTGCTATCATGCCCTTATAACATATTCATCCAAAAACTATATTTACAATCTGGCAACAAGAGAACAGATTAAAAAAAAAATTACAATCCACCTAGGTTCATACAGATTACAATATGCCAACAAGTTCATACATCATATTTAAAAAAAAAAAAAAAAAAAAAAAACCTAAGTTCATACAGATTACAATCCGCCAACAAGTTCATACAGATTACAATCTGCTAATAAGTTCATAGAGCAGATTCAAAAAAAAAAAAAAAAAAAAAACCTAAGTTCATACAGATTACAATCTGCCAACAAGTTCATACAGATTACAATCTGCTAATAAGTTCATAGAGCAGATTCAAAAAAAAAAAAAGAAAAAAAACCTAAGTTCATACAGTAGATTCTAATGGCTACTTCATTGGTTCATTGACGCTTGGGAGGCTTGATTGTTTGAGTTTGATCCAGGGTGAATGACTTGCTCCCTTGATTGACCAAGCTACAACAAAAGAAAGGAATATAAACAATTAATGTAATAAGAATTACAACTATAACGAGAACATAGTAGTAGTTGGACTACTTACATTCCTACTAGGACATTCTGGTTTATAATGCCCCGAGTTCTTACAAAGAGAACAACGCATCCCTTTTCCATTCTTTGAAAGTCTTTTCTTTCCAGAGGTAGAGTGATAAGACTCCGAGATACCCTTATTTCAGGCACATTTTAGGGTGTTTTATCGCGTCTATAGCATCCTTATTTGGTAAATTATGTGCGTAAATGTTTGAAAATCACTAACTGATGCACAAAAGCTATTTTTAGCTTAAAAGAAGTAAAACAGGAGCCCCGGGAGCAAATAGGACCAAAAGATGAGCTTAAAGAGCAAACCAGGCAAAAGCGGAGCCCCAGAGGACCAAACTAGAAGGCCACACGCGTGTGAGCAAGCGTGGAAACTTTCCAGAAGCTCCCCACGCACGCTCACACGCGTGTGAGAGGCGTGGAGGCGTGATGCGCGAATTTCAGCTAGGGTTGTCATTTCGGAGACTATTTAAACCCCTTTGATGAATTTCCAGAGGGGGATTCCAGAATTTTAGTTTTCCCTTTTCTTAGTTTTTCCTTTGGAGAACTTTCTCCATTTTTTCTTAGTTTTTAGATTAGATCAATCTCCATTGTAGAAGACAACAAGCTTGGATTGAAGATCTTCTTCTCTCTAGGTGATCTCTATTTCATTTCCATAATTTTAGTAATCTTATTGTTGGATTAAATTAGCTTTTGCTTGCATTTCATATCATGAGTAGCTAATTTAGTCTAGGGATTTGGATTGTGTGATTGAATATTGCTTTTGTGATGATCTTATTTCTATATCTTGGATTTATGAGTTTGTGTTGATGGATTATCTATTATTGTCTTTTGATTGTTGTTTTGATGAGATCTTGTTTGGATTTGGCCAATCTAGATGAGAGATTGAGCTCTTGACTCTTTCATGTCTTTGATTAGAGCTAGGATTTAAAGCTTTACACAATCAAAGTTCCTATGGACTTCTTAAGAATAGTAGGATAGTGTGTAGCTTAAGTGTTTGATAAAATTCCTCTTAGAACTTTGGATGCTTGAAGGCACTCCTAAGTCAAAGAAGCCTTAGTACACAAGGTGGAAAAGGACTAAGACAACACACTCTTGAATAGCCAATATCCTAGCAATCCTAATCCATGACCTTGCACTCTCACTATGCAATATTCATGAACACTATCCAATCCATACCCCTTTTACATATTCCCAAAATCACTTTTACTTTAGTACTCTTTTGCACTCAAACCAACCAATGCACTACACTCTCACTTGCAATTCCACCCTTCACCACACTCAAGTCCTATGCATGATCCAATCAAGTAAACTCCCGAATGTTTGACATACCTCCACGTCCCTCCTTCGAGACCGACACTCGGGGAGTCACAGACTTTCCGTTTTATCATACAAATATCTTTTGACATTTCACCCTATACACGCAAGTGTTGTCATAGAGGTAGTCTTACTGGTAGTTGATGTGTTTTTCTTAGGACGAGATGGACCTTCACTTGCCAGAAAGATCCCATGCCCTACATGAGCAGCTTCTACCTGCAAGTTTGACCTTAAATTGTTGTCTCCCTTTCTTAATTTCATAGCCATCATCTCCATTGAAATCAACCTATCATGATGTATTTAAGCAAAAATTTCAGCATTATATTCAACACATATACTAAGCTCATTCCTCACAAAATGGATATTTCTCGTTGAGTAAACTGCATAGTTGATCATTGTCTTTTTAAACTGTTTCTCATCATCATATAAGATACCAACTTCAAGGTCAACTGACTCCAAATTTGGATTGTACGAAGGGTATTTAAATCTACTTGTTGCTGCATTAGTGATATGCTCAAATGATGTTTCTACCTCTTCCTTTTCAGATTGATAACTCAATGGGTCTTCACAGTCATAATACGCACTTTGCACATCATCCTTCTCACCTAAACCTACATTTTCATTGTCAACTTTTGCCCTAGCCCTTCGACTTTCCTCATTATTATTTTCTGCATTACGACACTCAGCCTCAACAAAATCAGCTTCATCTTGAGGACTTCTTTCCAAATAAGAATCTCCATCTTCATGATTGTTTCCAAATCAGCTTCTTCATCACTAAACCCTAAACCACTAGATTGAACTTGTTCATTACCTGCCTGACTAACTACACCAGGATTATTATCTTCCTGAGTACCCACACCAGGATCATCTTCTACTTCAACATCTTCTTGAATATCATCTACATGCTCAGGTTCTGGTAATGCTAAATTTTGAACCACCTCTGCATCATCTATTCCATGCTCAACATAAAAGTCAATTGCACCCTAATCTGTAGCCAAGTAACCCATGTGCAATGTACTTTTATCATTATTCAACAACTGTTGGCTCTTTAAACTCTCATGTGGTAGTTTAAATGACAGAGACAATATTTTAGCAAAACTCTCATCCTTAATGAATTTCAATAAGTGAGGATATGATAAAAAAATTGGGGTCCATTGTCACTATTTTCACCTCACCATCTACATAGTCCATCACAGGTTTTTGGACAAAATTCCCACCATGGTGAATTCTAATTTTAACGGCGGAATACATTCTAAAAAATAAAAACATGTTAAATTGTATTAAAAACACTCTTAACTGGATTACAAAAAAGATACTCAGTATATTTGCAACAATAATAACCTATTACAGGTTCTGGCAGTATAGGATACTTTTTTACACCTTATAAATGAGTATATTATATTGGCAGATTTGACTGATTATATGGAACAGCCCACTTTTTTCTCTTACGAAAATACATGAATTTTTTTGTTATAGGCAGATCTTTGTTATGGGCAATAGAATTAGTTAGGTTATATTATCGTTGGTATCAGAGCTTAGGTTGTAAGATCTTTGTTATGGGCGATAGAATTAGTTAAGCTCTGTTATAGTTGCTATCAGAGCCGTACACTCCGTTGGGATAGGCGTTACCAAGTGAGGTGTTAAAGTTGGTATCAAAGCTTAGGTTGTGAGATCTTTGTTATGGGCAATAGAATTAGTTAGGCTCTGTTATTGTTGGTATCAGAGCTTATGTTGTCAAATCTTTGTTATGGGCTATAGAATTAGTTAGGCTCTGTTATAGATGGTATCAGAGCAATACGCTCCGTTGCGATAGGCATTACCAAGTGATGTGTTAAAATTATATTTGCAACAATAATATCCTATTATTATTCATTTGACAGTATAACATCGTTTTAACACCTTGTAAATTAGTATATTAGATACACTAATTTGGCTAAGTATATTTGCAACAACATATTATTAGTGAACTGGCAATATAACATATTTTTTACACCTTTCAAACAATAAGGCATATTTTTACAGCTTTCAAAAATGTAAAGCATATAAAACCAAATTGTACTATAGAAAGGAAACATATCTGTAGGGACCATTCAATAACCTAATATATAAAATACAACTATACTTATTGAAATGCATTCTTTAGGATCGCAATACCCAAAATGTCTACACTATTGACAACATAATGAGACCTAATCCATAAACAAATACAGTCAAAGATAAACAAATAAGCATTCAAAAAGCATATTTTGAAAGCTACTGCTCAGTCTTTTTTTTATTTTTATTTTTTTTTAAAGCAAGTGCAAATCATATAGTTATGAAACCACTGTCATACAAAGAATCAAAGATGCAATGCTAAAACTAGATATACTGGTGGTGCTAGCCTAGCTGCTGGCCTGGCCTGGTTTCACTACTGCCGCCGCTACTCTGCTTTATCCCGCCGCTATAAAGAATCAAAGATGCAATGCTAAAGCTACTGCTCATTCACCCTAAAGATATAAAAAGCTTTACTTTTTCAAATCCATAAATAAATGCATATATCAATGGTAGCATATTAGTAGTAGCAAAACCAATTCCTACTGCCCATCTATTACTAGCATATCAGTGGTAGAAGAAAAAATGAAAAATACCTAATGGTGGTGTGATTAGGGCTGCGGTTACTGCTACAAATGAAGGTAGTGCGGTTAGAGCCGTGGTGGAGCGTCAATTACTGCTGTGAATGGTGGTGGCAATGGGGTGGAACTACGATTACTGCTATGAAGTCGGATGGTGGTGCGATTAGGGCAAGGAAATCCGTTGGTTATGGTGGTGCGATTAGGGCCAGGAAGGGCGATGGTGATGGTGGTGAGATGATGGTGTTAGTGCTAAGTTCTGTTTCGAACCAGACAAGGAGTCATCGATGGTCGTTTAAGCATTAGGGCAAGGATGCCGTGTTTTAGGGCTGGACGATTTGAGATGATTTTAAGTTTTGTTTTATTTTTTTATTTCATTTTTTTATTTATACTTATGTGGCGAGAAAAAAATTAAAACATAGCTTACTTGGCAAGCCACGGAGGCAGTTACCGATTCTCACCAGAGAGGTAATCGGGTAATGGGCTTAGAAGACTCAAAATTGTGAGTTCATGTGTTTAATTGCACTTTTAAAAAGTTCGTGGGCCTAATTAACTTTTTGCGATATGTTAGGGGCCTATTTGCACCTTTTCTCTAAACAAAATATAAACACGCTGAAGGAAAACAAGAAACCGTGTGAGCAAGAATCAAACCTAGGACCTTAGAGTAAATAGCTACTGTTCATGCATGTATCTCCATTTCTCCATTTAGAGAACTTGTTTTATGATTTCTCCAAAATCCTTACAGCCCGTTTGGTTGGGAGTAAGGAATTAGGGGGAAAAGAATTGTAATTCGGTGGGAATTGCAATTCAATGAATAAGGTAGGAATTGGAATTACAGTGTTTGGTATGCAGGAATAGAAGTACAGGGAATTGAATTGTAATAAGTGACAGAATGACTAAATGCCCTTGTATAGTAGAAATAATAATAATAATAATAATAATAATAATAATAATAATAATAATAATAATAATTTACCATATGAATATTTCATAAAATACACAACCTATTCACATTCTAATTTTACCATATACTTCGTAACAAGTTTAATAAACTGTTAAGCTTATTAAAAGCTTACATCTAAAAAGTACATCATAAAAATATTACAATACCATGCTAATAAAATGTTAAGCTTATTACAAGCCTACATCCAAAAGATACATCAAAAATAATACAAATATTACAATACCACACTAATAATAAGTTAAGCTTATAAAAAACTTACATCCAAAAAACATCATAGAATATTACAACCAAAGCTTGCATACAAAAACCATCAAACCATACTAATTTCACTAACAACATCAACATCCACCAACAAAGTTAATGTGTAGACAGAAAAGCTCTCACCCATTCTAACCTTCGATCCGGTGGAAGGCTAAAAAACACAAGCATCTAATTTGGACTGTCAGGGAGTTTGATCAATGCCATCAAATACTCTTCATTTGATAATCCATCAATATGAATTAACTCTTTATCTAATTGTTGCACTTTTTCTTAAAGAGTTAATTCAGTTCCAATGCTTTTGCTAAGTTTATCACCAACCATTACCAATGTTTCACTCAACATCACTGCAGCATTGTGAAATGATTGTGAAGTAACCGGTTCATCTCTATCACTAACCTTCATCTTCCTCTTTCCAGCACTAGACAATGATTCAGAATTTGTATCACTTCGTGCCTTATTACCTGATGAAGATTGAGTTTGGGTAAATCTTAAATTTATATCTAGCATTTCTTCATCACCAACATCTTCATCATCACTAGCTAGATTGATCCCACCAATGCCTTCCTCATTAGTCATTTCTTCAATAATATCTTCTCCAGTTTGTGCATCCCTCCCTGTAGCATGATCTTTTGCATATATAGAACTGAATTCGTGATAGAAAGGAAAACTTTTCCTTCTGAACTGGGCTGCTTCTTTGTGAGTCTAAATAAATGAAGTTTTCATATAAGTATAAATTAACTTAAAGTTTTAACATAAGTAGAATGAAATAAAAATACTCACACTTATATAAGAATCCCACACATCGTCTTCAGCCGTGACCATCTTTCTTTCTTCATCCCATCCAAAGCCGCTGTTATTACTAGTGAAAAGATCATGCACCATGCTCCAATCTTTTTTCAAAGTCCAGATCCTTGACTCAATATGAGGTTTAGCTTTAATGTCCGAAGTCGATAATTTAGCTTTTAACATCTTCTCTAGCTCATACAAATACCCAGCTTTGAATCCAGTATCAGCATTCTTTGTTCCTAAATTATGTAGGTCAACCATACAAGAAACTAAAGCAATATCTTCTTCATGGGTCCACCTCCTTGACTTGCTTTTTGAACTGCCGGTGTCACTAGTTGCCATAATTCTTACAATAACAAAAAGTATAATAAGCGGAGGATTAATATGTTGCACACATAAAAGTTCATTCATAAATTCACTCTTAGCAAATAGTTCACAATAACAAATAAAAGCAACCATTACATCATAGCAAATAGTTCACAATAACAAATAAAAGCACTTATTACATCATAGCAAAGAGTTCACAATAACAAATAAAACAAATGAAACATTGTTTGACTACGAGTACTACAAGCCATAATAAAACAAATGAACCCTAATGTTGCCTAGATGCTTGCCATTCATTGAACATTTCTGTTGCTAATTCCATTCGCCAATTCATCCAAGCATCCAAGGGCTCAATCGTATGGATTATATTCTCATCATCTTCACCAGGTTCATCATTTACTCCTACAAACTCATCAAAATCATTCTCCAATGGATCAACACTCATAAATTGTCTAATAAAGTTATGTAGTAAACAACATGCTAGAATAATGCGGTTATGTGTCCTTATAGGATAATAAGATAGACTTCTAAGAATAGCCCATCTCATTTTTAATAACCCAAAACACCTCTCAATTACATTGCGGGCTGCAGCATGTTTCATATTAAAATATTCTTCGGGACTTGTTGGTTGATAACCTTGACGCCATTCATTTAAGTGATACCGTTGACCCCTAAAAGGTGCTAAAAAGCCTTCAGAATTTGCATAACCCGCATCAACTAGATAATAACAACCTATATTAAAAAAAACTAATAAGTGACTTAATTATTAGACAATATAATGTCATATCTTAATTCTAGACAAGTCTTACCATAAGGCACTTTCAATGGATGTGCTCTAGTAATTGCATCACGAAGAACTCGACTATCGGATACTGATCCTTCCCATCCAGAAAGAACATATACAAATTGCATGTCAAGAGTGCACACACCTAAGACATTTGTTGCAATATCTCATTTACGTGTTCGATATCTAGGCTTATCAGCATTTTGTACATAAACCTTGATAAACGTTCCATCTAGCGCACCCAAACAATTCTATGATTCAAACAAAAAATATTTAATTAAAAAAAACACCTAAATATATACAATATTTAGTTACATAAAGTGCTAAAATGGTTAAATACCTTAAATACCTTGGGATAAGCTCGGGTTTTGCAAACAACTGACCTTGTAAATGCATAAGTGCATTTGACACTTTATGAAAACTTCGGGTAATACTCTCACCCGATCTTCTAAAATTTTGTCTAATAACTCGATTTTTAACATGGTGAGCAAGAATATGCAAAAATATTGCAACTTTTTCGTCAACAAGCATGTTTTTTGTTGGTTTAAGACCTCCTATACTTTCAAGCATCCCACATAGCTTGAAAAATGCTGCTCTATTCATCCTAAGTAGTGAAGTGCATGCCTCATCATTGTCATATACAATTCGTCTCACATAATCTCTCTTGCCATAGAAATCTAGAGAATAACGTCTACTAATTCTTGGTCGGGATGCTGTTGATGCCATCAAAAATAAAAAACTACTAATGGTAGTATACATCTTCAAGAATAATGTCAAAGCAACTGCAATTCGTTTTCTTCTTTCATCCATTGCTATTCTTGTTATCTATATAAAGAATGTTGCTTGAAGTAAATTTCATTTTTAGTCAATTCAACAAAATGCATGCTTTATACACAAAACAGTAGCATGAAATAACAAATATAATTTTCTTTATTACTAGATTGTGATACTAATTACAATTCGTATTTGATTTTTTATATTCTAATGAATATATTCTTATGAAAATGAGAAAATATACCCAAATATATAGATAACATTTGCGAAACTACCTTCTATATACAAAATTTTAAAATGGGCTACTAGTCATACTACTATGCCAATATATACATAATTCTTACTGCATCTAAACATATACTCCATCCACACATGCTATATATAACTAAATTTTTAAATGAATAAGAATAAAATTGAGTAGGAAACAATGTCAGAAGGAAAGCGTGTTGATGAAATAATTCAGTGAAATAATAACTGCCTTCTATAAACATATACTCCATCCACACATATAAACATATTACTGCATCTCCATCCACACATGCTATATATGCATAATTCTTAACTGTCTTCTATAAACATATACTCAATCCACACATATATAAGCATATATTACTGCATCTTTTTTTTTTCTTTTATATTCTTCTTGCTAATTCTTTATACATGATTTCTCACAGAATACATAATACATATATACACAGAATACATGTTGGTCCCGATAGGGTAGGGAAAAGTCTAGAGGGGGGGTGAATAGACTTTTCTAACTTTTCAAAAATTATTATAACACTTCAACAGAAAGAATCCAAGTGAATAAATTCAACTTGAATTGCGCAGCGGATAAATAAACGGTAAAGTGCTATAATCAAAGTTACGCAAAAATGAAGAGCTTCACAACATGCAACACGTTAGAAACGTCAGATATAACTCCAATAATGAGTATATAAAGTTTGGCTCACATGCGGACGTGGGAACTATCAAACCCAGATCAAAAGATATAACTAGTGAATAGTTGGGTTCGTAGTATAACAACAAATATAACTTTCACAGGATGAGGTTGAGTATGCAAATATGTCTTGCATGCAAAAATGATGTCACGTATACCAATAAAGCACTTAGCAATAAATGTGACAAAATATGCAATGCATGTGATGCTCAGATAGATAAATATGCAAGCAAATATATGAGCTGATAAAGTAAATGACACAGGGATTTATAGTGGTTCGGAGGTGATGTAATCCTCCTACTCCACTTTCTCCTTCCTCCAGGAGAGATTCCACTATTTTCAATCACTCAGATACAATAGTGAATCTTGTGCTCTTCTAGCACTCCTCTACTCTGAATGCACTTTCGCTACAGCAACACTTAAACCCGAACGTCTTGCACCCAGCTACGTTCACGAGCATCTTGCACCTAGCTACGCCCTTCAACCAAGTGTTTTGCACCCAGCTACACTTAGTCTCCACAAGTGTTCTGCACAAAGCTGCACTCCTCCGAGTAATTTGCACAAAGCAATAAACCAAGTGTTTTGCACCCAGCTACACTTAGTTTCCCCCGAGTGTTTTGCACAAAGTTACACTCCTATAATTTCTTTTTCAAGAAATAAAGTATTTCTCTCTAAGACTTGATTTCTCTCGTGTATAGCTCACTGCTTAGCACTTTCAAATCTAATATGACTTGTAGTGTATTTAGTGCTAATATTTTTCTGTGTCGTGCTCTTTTTCACGTATCTACTTTCTATTCAGTTCCCTCGTCTGTGCATTAATCAAGTGCTTCTTTGTATCAAGTCTTCTTGGGTTTATATAACTAAATTAGCTATTTGCCCGTTGTAATTCTTCAGAGCATTAAATGCTTTCAGATGATCTTTGTCAACTTTGATGGCTCCGTCAGATGAATTTGAATTTTTTGCTTCTGATAATCCTCCAACGTTCTTCTGCAATCACTGATATGATTTTCCTTGTAACTTGTAGCCATCCATCTTTGACTTTGGTAGTGTGAACACTTGACTTTGTTCATAATCCATAAGTCAGACTGCTCTGAGAATATATCCGTTCGGTGACTCTTGCTTGAGCATAATTGATGCCTCTGAAAAGTATACTGACTTTTCTCATTCAGCTCCTTGTAGCAAATTTGAATTTACCTTTCTTGAATAAAAAATAGACCATCCTATTTTCCTCCTTGGTTATGCCATACTCATCCTCAAAAATGTTTTTTGTTCTTCCCCCTATTGATTTTGATTTCTCATAAATCATGCATGGCATACTAGGTTGACCATTAAATGTAGGTCATCCTCATCCTCCTTTCAAGAATATACATAGTTAGCCTCATCTCCAAAATGACTTGTAGCTAAGTTATCCTAATCCTCCTTGAATTAATTCCAATAGGCTAAGTCATCCTCATCCTCATTCTTGAACTTAAATTCGGTCAAGTCATCATTTTCTCCCTTTAATTTAATTCAAGTCATCCTCATCTCCATTCTTGAATTGATTTTCGGCCAAGTCAACCTCATCTCCAAACTTGATTTAATTTTCGGCCAAGTCATCCTCAATGGCCAAGTCATCCTCATTTCCATAAATTAAAGAGGCAAGGTCATCCTCATCACCAAAAATATTTTTGTGAGAGAACCCATTCGAGATTGACTTCAATTTTGACTTTTAATTGCAACATCTTCATCACGAATTAATTAATTCTTCCAAAGAATTAATTCTTTCAATTTGAACCGTTGACTTGCTTCGGGATGTCTTCGAGTCTTCAATTTGAACCGTTGACTTGCTTCGGGATGTCTTCGAGTCTTGATCAATCTTCCAAATTCTCCTCAATTTGTAAAGTGGAAGCGAATGACTTACAAGAATTCTCCTCAATTTGTAAAGTGGAAGCGAATGACTTACAAGTATAAACCTCAATTTGTAAAGTGGAAGCGAATGACTTACAAGTATAAATTAAAATTTGTAAAGTGGAAGCGAATGACTTACAAGTATAAATTAAAAATTGTAAAGTGGAAGCGAATGACTTACAAGTATAAATTAAAAATGTATACTAATGTAAATTCCGCTTAACCGATTCGGCTCGTACTCGACGTAATCCTATACTAGACTCAAAATAAAATTGGGGGGTCTAATATTATATTTTTGGTTCATCAAAACAATTACAATATATTCCTAACAATACATAATACATATATACACAGTATCCACACATAGCCTACTGCAAAAAAAAAAAAAAAAAACAAAACAAAAAAACAAAAAAAACAAAAAACAAAAAACCAAGAACCAGAGCCGAAAAATTGATGAAGAACAGATTAAAAAAAACAAGTAAATCCCATTCTCAAGCTAAAAAATTGAAGAACAGATAAAAAAAAAACAAGTAGATCTCATTCTCAAGCTAAAAAATTGAAGAACAGATAAAAAAAAAAAACAAGTAGATCTCATTCTCAAGTTAAAAAAATGAATGAAAAATTCAGAATTTGCAAAACCCTAGATCCAAATTGAAATCAAGAACATCCAAATAATGAAGTTAGACAAGATATTTAGAAGGCAGAGAGTATTTTACCTGGAAAACTAGAGAAAAGCTTGAAGATTGCTGGTCGTCCTTTGCTCTGCTTCTCTTCTGCGCCAAATACAAGTAGAGGCGAGAGAAAAATAGCGATGGAGATGACAATGAGATATTGGGATGACAGATAGTGTATTAATTTAAGAGGGGTAATATTGTCCAGCTTGCACCATTTTTTTCTCCCAATCAGCGCCGAATTCTAATTCTGAGGCGGGGGGGGGGGGTTCGGAATTGTAAATCGGCAAAAGGAGGAAATTGCAATTCGGTTGAATTGCAATTCCCTCCAACCAAACGCCATAATTTTGCAATTCGTTGAATTTAAATTCACCCCAACCCAAATTACATTGAACCAAACAGCCCGTTAAGAAATGTGGAGAATGGAGATGGAATATGAATTTGGAAGAGTAGATTTAGTAAACAAGTTTTCCATTTTTCATTCTTCCACTTTTCCAATTCTCCATTTTTCCAGAAAATCTTCCATTTTTTAATTTTGATAAACGACCCCGTAATATCTTTGAGGGTGATGACAACATCTTTGTATGCTTGCAATCTGATTTTCACATGGAAGTTGAAAATAGTCTTAGAGCATATTGTGCTATGGAAACTGTTTTCCCTATTCTTTGGTTCTAGGCTCTATAAAGTAGATTTCTGTTGGTTAGAATGCAAAATTTGCTGCATGTAGCAGTGTATTGTGCAAATGAATAGACGTTATAATCTCATGGAAGAAAATTGTGAGCATCTAGGATTATTCGATTAAATAAGATGGGAAATGGTGCATGTGATGTGAAATTTTAATATTACCCTCAAATTAAATAAACTTTTGAGTTTTGATGCTGACCGAACGAAGGGCCAAACTGATTAACATTTTCAAAGTTGAGAATCTTATTAAACAAAAAAAAATCGATGACCAAATTGATAATTTCGCTATAGTCAATGGGCTATTTTAGTAATTAACTCAACTCTATTATTTATATGCTACTCATAACATTTTAAAACTAACCTAAAAAAAAAACCTCAATCCTCTATTCCTCTGTTCAAACCTTTTGTTGTACAGATAACACAAAGCGGGCACGACTGAAGAGTCGAGCCCATAGAAGACAAGTTGCAATGGCTTCCAGAGCGGTGGCATCAAGAGCGAGCCGAATCAAGACGAGGCTATTGTCTGCGCTGGAAGCGAGCCTAATTGAAGTGGAAGACGTCTCCTACCAGCATGCAGGCCACGTGGCCGTGAAGGAGAGCGGCTCTAATGGCGAGACCCACTTCAACGTGAAGATCGTCTCCGGCAAGTTCGATGGCCAGAACCTTGTGAAACGACACCGTATGGTCTACGATCTGCTCTCTGATGAGCTACAATCTGGACTCCACGCTCTCTCTATCGTCGCTAAAACCCCCAAAGAAGCTGGCCTTAACTGAAATTTCTGGGTATTATTCGATTTTGGTGAGTACTGCAAAACCTTGAGGAATATGCTTTGCATCTTTTTCATTCTTATAAATCTTTATTTGTTATTTTGATTTCTTAATTTTGTTTGCTTCTTGCAATTGTAGGGTGGATAGTGGGGAAAGGTTACGACCTTCGCCAATAATACGCTAATAAGAACCTAAAAAGAAGGGATTAGAAAATAACTGGAAGTTCTACAGCATTGATCTTTTTGTAGAATTTATTAGGAATATTTATTCTAAGTTGTTTACTATGCTGCTTCATGTGTGTCTGTGTGTGCTCTTTTTTATTTTTTTTTTTTATTTTTTTTTTATTTTTTAATTTTATTTTAATGGATATATGTGACCTAAATTGGTAGGCAAAAATTGTTTTAATAAAATTTAGTAAGCAATGTTCCTGGTGCAAGTTGTAAGCTCAGATTGGGCTACTGTTGAAAGTGGTCGAATATGGCATTATTTGAGCAAACCACTCTTTACTTGGATGTGAAGATCTGACAAAAATAAAATGCTGGAAAACTTACTTTCAATGGTTATCAGTGCTGAATTTTAGTGGTAACAGATTATTTTGGTCCTTTGCATTGAACAGTGTGATTAAAATATTCTCTTCTGGGTTTCCTTCTGAAGCCTACTAGAATGAGAAACAAGGGTAGTTTGATCCTTAATTCACGATGATTGGTATTGCATTTTTGTTATTGGTTGATCCTCATATTGTTAAGAGTTTTGGGGGGGGGGGGGGGGGTGAGTTCTACTTTGGTTCCAAGAAAACTGTAGGGATGAGGAAAACCATAGCATTCTGCTAATGAGGGTAGGACCCTAAAGGTAATGTATTGAAAGGGATTTAATGGTCTCTTCACTGAGGAGTTCTGAACCAAACCAACTTGAAAGTATTGTTTGGATTGTGGGGTTAAGGGATCCAATGCAGCAGTGCCCCCAACCCTACACTTGGTTAACTTTAACCAACCTGGGATTAGGTGGTGGAGGACCTCACCGAAGACTAGAATGACTTGAATTTTGGGATAACTGGATAAGAATAAATAGGGGAGGGAGTGGGATGGTTTATCCTGAACTTTAGGATGAAAGGCTTGTTGTTTTTAATTTTGCTAGTGAAGGTACTGTAAATTCTTTCACTCCATCGATCTCATTGTTCAGGATTGAATAATCTCACGTTCTCAGCCTCCCTTTGTTTAAGTCCAAAATGTGTTTGGGTGAAGTCTTGTGACCTATCCTAAATACTTGGTGCTAAAATGAAGAGGATGGGAGAGTGGGGTTGAGTATAGTCCCAATATTTGCAAATTTTTAAAAATAATGCCTTGTTATAGTCCCAATATTTGCAAATTTTTAAAAATAATGCCTTGTTGGTTTGAATTTTGCCAGTGAAGGTACAAAATAATGCCTTGTTGGTTTGAATTTTGCCAGTGAAGGTACCTGTACCTATCCTAAATACTTGGTGCTAAAATGAAGAGGATGGGAGAGTGGGGTTGAGTATAGTCCCAATATTTGCAAATTTTTAAAAATAATGCCTTGTTATAGTCCCAATATTTGCAAATTTTTAAAAATAATGCCTTGTTGGTTTGAATTTTGCCAGTGAAGGTACAAAATAATGCCTTGTTGGTTTGAATTTTGCCAGTGAAGGTACCTGTACCTATCCTAAATACTTGGTGCTAAAATGAAGAGGATGGGAGAGTGGGGTTGAGTATAGTCCCAATATTTGCAAATTTTTAAAAATAATGCCTTGTTATAGTCCCAATATTTGCAAATTTTTAAAAATAATGCCTTGTTGGTTTGAATTTTGCCAGTGAAGGTACAAAATAATGCCTTGTTGGTTTGAATTTTGCCAGTGAAGGTACTGTAAATCCTTTCACTCCATCGATCTCAATGTTCGGGATTGAATAATCTCACGTTCTCAGCCTCCCTTTGATTAAGTCCAAAATGTGTTTGGGTTAAGTCTTGTAACCTATCCCAAATACTTGTACTAAAATGAAGAGGATGGTAGAGTGGGGTTGAGTATAGTCCCAATATTTGCAATTTAAAAAAAAATAATGCCTGCATTCTGAGATATCTGAACCAAACAACTCTACCAATGTGTTATTTTGCTTATAGTCTAGATATTTGAATAATGAGGGAAAACAACCCAAAATATTATTAAATGACCTAACATTTGGTTTGTCATTCTAGTTAAACCCAGACTTGTCTAAGTATAAAATAAAGCAAGCCTAACCAGATGACCTGGCAGGACCCATATAAAGTCAAGGATACAATTGAACAAGTATCCATAAGGCCATACGGCCATACCTAGCACACCACCATCCCACCCTCACAAATCCAAATACCCAGAAGAGAATCCATCTCTCCAAATCCTACTTCATATAAGTGGAATTGTTTTTCCTGAACTTTACCGAGAAACCTTCCTCACCTCTTGCTGCTACTGCCACTATGAAATCCCAAATGCTTGCCCCAGTTATTTACTGGTGTCAACCAATCAACCTCACAGAGATGGCAATCTCCATCAGTACACAAATATGTGCTGTAAATTTCTGTTCCATTTTCCTCCATTTTTCCTAGGTTTATTTGAGCTTTTTGTGGCATGTTATAACTGGGCAGCACTCCATACACCATTCAGGTCACATGTCTCAAATTTGAGGTAGATATGGGATACCGATGGTGATCTGTAAAGGGGAATAGTCTAGCAATAGTCTTGTATAGGAGCAGTTCTTGGAGTTCTGGAGGTGTGAAGCCATAGTTTTCAAATCAGTCTCACATGGGTTGTTTGGGGGAGGTGAAGTGGGTTTGACCTTGGGATGAATCTTTGGTGGTTTGTGGGTGATGGAAGTGCTAGTGGGTGCCTGCTGCCTGGGTTGTGAATTAGGAGTCTTGTGGAATTGTGGCCTGACAACCTGCTGTGGCTGTGTTAGTGTATTGTCCATTGGATGGGCTCTTTCTGGGAGGGAGAGAGTAGCGTCATGAACTCATTAACAAGTGGAATAATATGAAAACTCCCAGTTTGACACAGATTATTGTTTATGAGCACTACCATCTTCAACAACATGATACAATACTGCATGAACCTTATTGTATTTTCTCCATAATATGTCTTGCATCACCCCTCTTTTGCAACCCATAGTTTGCCAGATTATTTTTCATCTAGATAGGATCAGATGTGACCCATACTTGATAATCATTCAAGTAATTTTCAATAGTCAGTCACTTTAGCAGGCTTTAGTAAAAGTAAAATCACCTTGAATCAGATAGGACCAGATGTGACCCATAAACTCGTTTCCCAGGTCAACCCAGCCCAAATTAAAAAAAATTCTTCCGGGCCAATTATTATTATTATTATTATTATTATTATTATTTTAATCATGGGTCAAGATTTCAATATATAACAAATGAAATTAAAACCTAAAAGATTTGTTCTCCCTTCTTTGCATTTTTGCCATTGCCATTTCCCAAGTCATTGCTTCGATTTGCTTTGGTCTTCTTTGATATTTGACGGAAGATGAATTTGACGACACAAGAACATCTCTTTAAGGATATTTTTTTTAAATTATAAATTCTGTTTCGTTTTTTTGGGTCAAAATTTGCTTGAATGCAAAATTTCTAAAAATATGAAATAGAAATTCCAATCATTGTTTCACTTGTTTGTCTGCAATTAAGTTGACACTAATGGGCTGCTATAATCTAAAGATTAAGAATAGTTTAGAGTTTGAACATTGCATTTTTATTTTAAATTGACTTTGTTGTAATTGGTATTTAATATTTATTGGTAATTTGGTGCATTACTTTTATTTTTTAGTGTAATATTTTTAATCATGAAACTAATAGTAGATAATTACTCTGTAATATTTATGCATGATTAAGGAAAAATATTTGCAAATATACGTTTATTATTTTAGAGTAAATTCCACTAAAGGTCCTCCGAGTTTGAGGCATTACCAGGCTACCAGCTTCGATCCTCAACTTACAAGCCCATAATAAGTCTTCCAATTTCTCTAAAGCTACCACTAATAGTCCAAATTCCACTAAAGGTCCTCTGAGTTTGAGGCACTACCAACTTTGGTCCTCAACTTACAAGCCTACAACAATATAAGGGGTACAGTGAAATTGGAGGGCAAAGACGCAAAGTAGTAACATCCACTTTTCTTTCCACTCTATAAGGATAACCTTAAAATCAAAATTTGCAGGGGATTGAGAGAACTGTTGTGTGAAATGGTCTGCATAGCTATTGTGTGAAATGGTCTGGACTATGAAGATTTAGTAGAGTTTAACTATTATATCTACCATAGTTTTTACCAAGTACAGTAAAAAAAATGAGTATTCAAAATTATGAGTTAATGTTTAGGGTTTACAATTGGGCAGTTTCATAACTATGAAAATCAATTGGTAAATTCTAACATTTGTTTTTAAATGTGACAACTTAACTTAAGAAAAAAAAATAGAAATGATTCGTAATTGAAATATAGAAATACATTTTATACTATTGGATATTATATTTAAGCTATCAAAGTAATACCTATATAATCCAAAATACAGAATATGCACATTTAGATCCAATAAGTGTGTTTCTAATTATAGTACAATTTTTAGGACTCATTTACCTAAAAATAGAAAGACAAAGGACTACTTGTGGTAGCTTTAGAGAAGTTGGAGGACTTATTGTGGTAGGCTTGTAAGTTGAGGACCAAAGTTGGTAGCATCTCAAACTCAAAGGACTATTATTGGTATTAGAGAAGTTTGAGGTCTTATTGTGGTAGGCTTCTAAGTTGAGGACCAAAGCTGGTAATGCCTCAAAATAGGAGGACCTTTAGTGAAATTTACTTATTCTTCTTCTTCTTCTTCTTCTTCTTCTTCTTTTTTCGTTTTTTTTTTGTTTTTTTGTTTTTTTGTTTTTTTTTGTTTTTTTTGTTTTTTTTTTGTTTTTTTTTGTTTTTTGTTTTTTGTTTTTGTTTTTTGTTTTTTTAAATATTGCTTTAGTTTCATCTCTACCTTGAAGATGAGGAAATGGACTTCCACCATATATCAACTTTACTAGGTATGCTAGACAAGTAAAATTTGATGACATTGTGTCAATTGTATGTCTTTAGATGGTCTAAAGAAGACCTTGAAAGCCAAATATTGTTTTATATAGTCTTCATGGAAATAGAAATATCTTATGATTTTTCCATGCCTTGGCTGCATATAGAAATTGTTCATATTATTTATTTTGTATTTATAGCTGTTCTCATTGCCTAACTTCCTTGGATAGTTGAACGAGTAGTGCATGCACCCTCTTTATTTATTTTCTGATTTTGGGAGCAAAATTGATCTTGAATTCATGTTGAGGAGTAGTACTATTTTATGCTTCCATCAATTCTTGTGGTATTCCCTCTGAACATTCCTCTAACAACATTTAAAGTGGGTAACACTATGGGGGTGTTTGGGTAAAAGCAGAAATCTGTATCAGAATGAGTTTTAGTGTAAGTGTTATATCTGCTTAGAATCATAAGAGGAATGGAAATAAAAACAAAAAAAATAATGTAAAATTATTATTAAAACAAAAATAAGAGGAGCTGATGAGAACAATAGTTCTGGGAATGATCTTATTATTGATCAATCCATTATATTTAAAGTACAGGAAGATATGTATTTATAAGGATACAAAGAGTCGGAGGAATGGTAAATGATATATTCTCAATAATACAGGGAGAGGGAGAAGGAATTCTAGTGTGTCTAGAATACAGAGTCCTAATAGAGCTCACTCAGTAACTCACTTGTCTCTCTATGTTGATTTCTTCTGTGTATCTATATCTATTTCTCCCTCTGTACCAAACAGCCTTTATGACTTCCTCCTTGCTGTGAAACTAAAGTGTAGGAGTTGAGAGGACTTCAATCAAATTTCTGTAGTTTGCAGAAGTTCTATAGAAATTGGGAGAGCCCTGTGACTTGAGCTGTTGAGGATTGAATTATTAAGCATGAATTTAATAAATCATTGTGGAAAATAGGTAAAACAGGATAGGGTACGCAACAACAAAGTAATTTCTTTTTCTACTGTGCTAAATTAAGTTCAATTTTGTTACCTTGAATTATAGTGATGGCTAGAAAGAAGTTGTTGATCCACGTGGTTCTTGTTTTCATTGAAACATCTTCCATTTTCAAATTCTAAATATTCTACTGTTAATGCAGGGTGCTTCTGCTTGAATGAAATGGAAGAGTTTAGGTGTTCAAGTTCATTTGCACTGTAAGGCATGCAGTCCTTCGTGGCATGTTCTAATTATTCCTAGTTTTAAGTGTTCTTTTCTTCATATCATCTAACTTGTTCTCAGGATATTGAGCTCTTCATGGAAATTGTGGTTGTTTATCGTTAGATGCAGCTAGAAGTGTAAAAATGCTCTGATTTGATATTATTTTCCATACCAAATTTCCCTAAAGTGGAAAATGTAGTTGATATATGCCCAACATCTACTAAAGTATACTAATTGAATAAGAGTGAGTCTTCCTCAATTGTTAATTTTTTTGCACAAGATTTTAGGTTCGACCTAGGAGAGAAGGGGAAGCAAAAAGGAAAAACAAGAAGGGGAAGCAAAAAGGGAAAAAAAAAAAAAAGAAGTAAAAAGTATGAGAAGTATTGTGTTGTATTCAAAGTACTCAAATTATAACTGTTCAGATTACATAAATATATATACTAGTGGAATTTCAAGTATATTATGACAAAGACTTATATCATGACTCAACTACATAGAGTTCTAATACTCCCCTTAAGCAAAGGGTATATCAATAACCTATAGCTTGTCTCGCAAAAACGAGAACCTGGGAACTTGGGCCCAAATAGAGGTTTGGTAAAGATGTTAGCTAGCTGATCCTTTGTAGAGATACATGGAAGACTGAATTGGCACACATTTAGGTAGCACCAAGGTTGTCACACCAAAGCTTGGGAACCGGAATACTGGGTGCACCTATCTCACGCAGCAGGGAGAGAATCCAGACCACCTCAGCACAGACATCAGCTAGAGCTTTATACTCAGCCTCAGCCTCAATAGAGGACCTAGCAACTGTTCTCTGTTTCTTGCATACCCAGGACACGAGATTGGTACCAAGGAATACAGCATAACCACTAGTGGACTTCCTGTCCTCAGGACAGCCAGCCCAGTCAGAATCAGAAAACGCATGCATCTCAGTTGAAGTAGATTTTCGCAGTCGCAGGCCCATAGAAAGAGTGTCATTGACGTACCGTAACACACGTTTCAAGTGTTCCCAGTGTGTGGTAGTGGGAGCATGCATGTGCTGGCAAAGAAGATTAACTACAAAGGATAAGTCAGGCCTCGTGACGGTCAAGTATTGCAACGCACCAACCAGACTCCTATACCGAGTAGGATCATCATACAAGTCTGTACTAACAGAGGAGGATGCTAAAACAGACAGAGGAGTAGCAAGAGGCTTGCAGTCTATCATATCAGCACGTTTGAGAATGTTAGTCATATACCTCCGCTGTGAAAGCATAAGACCATCAGTACACTTGATAGTCTCAATCCCAAGAAAAAAATCAGGCTCTCCAAGATCACGAATTTTGAATGCACAAGATAACTTGGAGAGCAAAGCATCTATCACATAATAAGGATATCATCCACATAAACCAGTAAGTAAACAGTAGCACACGCTTGTGAAAAATAAAACAGGGAAACATCAATCTTAGATGCCTTAAAACTATCAGACAACAAGAAAGCATGCAAACGATTGAACCAAGCTCTCGGAGCCTGTTTTAAACCATACAAGCTCTCGGAGCCTGTTTTAAACCATACAGAGACCGCTTAAGCAAACAGACATGATCAGGAAACTAAGGATCAATATAACCTGGTAGCTGACGCATATAAACAGTCTCACTCAATTTGCCATTCAAGAATGCATTGTGAGCATCCAGCTGCCTCACCGACCAGCCAGAGGACAGAGCAAGGGATAGAAGCAACCTAGAAGCAACCTGACCATAGTGGGTTTAACCACTAGACTGAATGTGTCAAAGAAATCTTGACCAGGTACCTGGTTAAACCCCTTAGCCACTAACCTGGCCTTGTGCCTCTCAATCGAGCCATCTGCCTTCCTCTTGGTACGAAAAACCCACTTACGGCCAATGACATTCATAGCAGAGGTGGTAGGGACCAGACACCCTGCAAGAGCGCATTGAACTCCTGATTCATCGCTTCTCTCCATTCAGGAAACTTAACAGCCTGTGTATAACAAGTAGGATCAGTAGTAGAGACCTGCACAATCAAACCTCTAACCGGAGCAACAGAGCGACTCCTAGTGGCCATAGAATGAGTCCGCTCTGTGGGGCGAGTGGTTCGGCCACGAGACCGTTTCTGAGTAGCCACAACAGGAGGAGAGGGAGCCACGCGAAGAGCAGTCGTGCTGTGAAAGATGGTCTCAGCCCAGAGAGATGATACAGAATCCGAAGGAGCCTGCAAAACAGTTTTAGCAGCAAAGGGAAACACACCCTCATCAAAACGAACATGACGACACAGATAAATCTTATTAGTCTGCAAGTCCATGCACCTATAGCCCCTAAAGGACTTAGGATATCCTAGAAAGACACAAGGAGAAGACTGATAGGACAGTTTATGACGATTATAAGGCCGTAGATGAGGAAAACACAGACAGCCAAACACACGTAGGAAAGAGTAGGAGGGCGGTTATCTGTGCAACAAAAGATGAGGACTAGACTTCTGAAGAGTAATAGAAGGCATTGTTAATAAGAAAGAAAGCAGACTCAAAAGAAAAATGCCAGAAACGAGAAGGCATAAAAGCACGAAACATAAGCGCAAGACCAGTCTCAACCACATGCTTGTGTTTTCGTTCCACACGACCATTTTTTTCATGTGTGTAAGCACAAGATTGCTTGTGGTTAATACCGAGTTGCACAAAAAAAGAATGCAATTTCTTATATTCAGCACCCAAATCAGATTGAAAAGCCTTAATCTTGCATTTGAAAGAACGCTCAACCAGACAACGAAAACGCTCAAAGATGGAATAAATATCAGACTTCAATTTCATATGAAAGTACCAAGTAAAACGAGAATAGTCATTCACAAACAGTACAAAATAACGATAACCATCAGAGGACAAAACAGGAGCAGGTCCCCAGATGTCAGTATAAACTAAATCAAGTATATTCGAACTAACTGACTCAACTCGTGGCAATGGGAAACACACATATTTGCCTATTTGACACGCAGAACACAAACTAAAACTAGATTTATTCAAGAATACGTTGGTGTGGATGACCCAAACTATCGTGCCACGTAGAGGCCGAAGCACGAGCATAAAGAAACGTAAAAGGGGAAACATCTAGAACTGGTAAAGTGTATAGCCCACCAGAACTATGGCCCTGGAGAAGGATTTCCTTGGTCTGAATATCCTTCACAACAAAAAACGAGGGGTGAAACTAAAAAAATACCTTATTATTAGTTGCAAAACGCTGAACAGATAATAAAGACGCAGACAGAGACGGAACATGCAATATATTTGACAAACGAAGGGTCCGAGAGGGAGCAGAGAGAGAAACATGACCTACATTACTAATAGATAGATGCGTACCGTCACCGACACGGAGAGTGTCACTACCAGTGTATGGGTTTGAACTAGAAAGGGAAGCTATGTCAGGCGTGGCATGATGAGTCGCACCCGTGTCAGGAAACCACATGTGAGACTGCGAACTAGACGACGAGGAGTCACCTTGATAAACAAAATTCGCCTGGGATTAAAACCTTGAGGTAGACGAAAACAAGATAAGGTAGAATGCCCAAAATTGCCACATATTTGGCACTAAATCTGGCCAGATATTGCTGTCTGCCACGACCCCTGACACCTTCACGCTGCTGTTGGCCGGAAGCACCTCGCCACGGACGGCCGCTACGACCACGCTACTGGTAACCAGGAGCCGAACCAGACACGTGACCACCGTTGCGACCTCGTCCTCCTCGCTGAATAGAAAACGCCACCGCCGGTGGCTGGGCAACAGCAAATTCATCACCGGCGACGAACTCCTGGGCTCTAAGCAAGTCAGCAAACTCCGGGATGGAAACAGGACGCCTAAAAACAGCCAATGACGTCGTCACAGTGCAGAACTCTAACCGAAGCCCCCGGAAAACGTAGAGATTTTGCTCTTCCATCGAGACAACCCGGCCAACGAGAGAAAGGTCTTCGATAAGCAACCTGGCGCGTTCGAGATAATCTGCAGTGGAGTCACCTTGCCGGATGCTATGGAGTTGGCCGAGGAGATGTAGCTGCCTGGAATGCGACGCCGACGCCAACGACTGCTCAATAGCATCCCATACCTCCTTCGACGTGCGGAGACCGACGACAATGGACAGTACCTCCTCGGACAACGAGGACACCAACATAGATAGTAAGGCCTGATCGCGACGCACCCACAGTGCGTAGGCCGGATCCGACAGCGGTGTGGCATCGACAGTAGTCGGCGGAAGGAGAGGCGCTAGACAGGGGTACGTGCCGTCGACGAAACCAATGAGATCGTGACCTCGTAGGAACGGAACCACTTGCGTACGCCAAAATAGAAAATTCCGGTTATTGAGTTTGATGCTCACAAAGTGATGAGCAGCGGATAACGTAGATACGGTAGAGGAAACCAAAGATCCCGTAGCTGCATCAGAAACGGTCCGTTCTGAAGAATTAATAGAGCCTTCGGGATCAGCCATGGGATTAGAAAACCCTAGCAATAATACAAGATGAGAACTATTGTGTTGTATTCAAAGTACTCAAACTATAACTGTTCAGATTACATAAATATATATACTAGTGGAATCTCAAGTATACTAGGACAGAGACTTATATCATGACTCAACTACATAGAGTCCTAATAAAAAGGAAATATAAGAAAACTGAAAAGGAAAAAAAAAATTAAAAAGTCTCCTTAACTCACAAACCTGGGTGAAAATTGTATTTTTAGTGATGATTAAAAATAAGAGTATCGTCCTCAAGGAATGGCTTAAATGAGATTTGAGTAATAAGGGGTTAAGCATGGGTTCATACAATGTTTGAAAGCTAACCTAAAGATATTGGAGTATTGCATGTTTAAGAAATCAATAACGAGAACAAGTAAAGGAATTAAAAGATAATAAATGAAATAGAGATTTGAACCAAATATCCTTGAATAAAATCTCATTTGTGTCTAAAGTTTAAGTTATGCAAGTGTAGATGATGAACTTGGGGAAATGGTTTAAGTGCCAATGTCACTCTCGTGATCAATTAGACTATCAACTAAACCTAAGTCCCATTCTCATGGCAACTTGGCTAGATGAGGCAATTCTACAAACACTTTGTGTGCCTATTTTCTTCAAACTCTGTTTTCTCAAAGATGAGTAAGAAATATGAGATGTATGGCTATAGTGTAGCCCTATTCTCATTGGTGGAACACCAATTCCAAGTATCTCTTGCATAATATGTCCATAATTATGAAGAGTCAATTCAATTCCACCCAATTCATAGCCAATTTCAACATTAAGACAATACAAACCTAATTTATGCAATTTAATTCATATTGGGATTCATACTTCAAGGAAGCTCAATTCAAACCCTAGGAATGTTTAACTACTCATGCTTGAATTGTAAAACTAGAAGCAATTGAAGTAATAAACATAGAATTCAAAAACAAAGAAATATAAATGCAAAAATATGAAATAGAGTACTTAACTTGATGATTTAATTGAAGGAAATAATCTGGAAATTGAACTTGAATGTTGTAAATACAAAGGAATTCTTCTTCTAAATTTCCTAATTAATGGTAGATTACAAGTGTGGGAAAATGTTTTTCAAGTTTCCTAGAGAGAAAAACTAAAGGGAGAGTTCAGACATTCAAAAGTATTCTAAAAAATAACTTCCAAGAGGTATTTATAGTCCAAACTCGCGCACTTTCACACTCTTCAGGACCAGGAGTCACGGTGGAACTCACGGTGTGAGTCCCACCATGAGTCTCAATGATCAGAAACTGATCATTGAACTCACGCTAAGACTCACGGTGTGAGTCCACCGTGAGTCTCAGCGTGAGTCCCTGATCATAAATCCTGCTGAGGACTCATGCTGACATTCACGGTGTGAGTGTCAGCGTGAGTTCTTCAAGTTGAACTCCACGCCATTGTTTTGCTCCTTCGTTCCCCAGTGTGTCTTCGAGTGTTTTCCTTGTGCTTTAAAGTCCCGTTTTCTCCAAAGATTAGCATCTTTTCATGCTTGCTTGCCCCTTACTCGATCTTTTCTTCTTGCAAACAAAATACAACAAATTAAGCATTATTCTACATTTCTTTATATAGCATTTGAATAAAAATCAAGCATAAATGAGCATAAATATGAGGCTATTTAATGACATATCAAATCTCCCCACACTTAGACCTTGCTTGCCCTCAAGCAAGACAAAACCAAGTTAAGCATACTGAAATACCAAGCCTCTTCAAAACCAATCATACATTCCAAAGATCAAGTAAATAAGCTATGGACAAAAAAATTAATGATATGTTGTTCCTTTTCCTACTTTACAAACATGGAGAAATGAGTGTGGTACCCTCAATTGGTTCAAAATGTAAGGACTCCCAAAAACCCCAAGGTCACTCATTGTTTTGCATGGGAAACCCTCACACACACATTAATTCACAAGCACAAGGGTTTGATTCAATCCACAATTTTCGCAGGCCTACCAAGTCGATACCACTAATGAGAACGATGCACACGGCCTTTCCAACTTTGCCTCATTTGGCCCCAAAGACCCATTTAGATAAGTGTGATAATGTGACACAAGCCTCTCCACGCGTTTTGGCTTAGCGTGACCTCTCCATTTTCTAATCACCTCTAGGATACCCCGTTGAGTCAGCCGCCTTTACGTAGAGCTCTATGCTTTTTTGAAGTCTGTGCAATGGTTGCCCAAATCCTACGAGATGGCTCACCTCATGTTTTTCCCTCTCAAGCAAGGATATAGCTTAAAGTCTTTTTTAGCTTTTTCCATTGACTCTTTCACATCCCCTCATGCCTTTTACAATGGGAGTAGGGAATCACACAATCTCACCAAAAATGAAAAATCTCTCTTTTTGCCATGTGTCACACAAAAAAAAAATTCAATTCCAGGTCATACCACCTTACTTACCACAAACCTTACCGTGAACACTCCCATTTCGAGAGATCTTTA
>NC_044926.1:19316198-19321198 GCF_003576645.1 Ipomoea triloba | reverse complement strand
AGAAGAAGAGACACTTGTCAAGTGAAAGAAAAGAGTTCGTGGAGAAGGAGACCGCCACCCTCTTGGTGATCGGGCACATCCGAGAGGTTCTCTACCCGAAGTGGTTAGCCAACGTAGTCCTTGCACCTAAACCACCTACATGGAGAATGTGCATAGACTACACTGATTTGAACAAAGCATGTCCGAAGGATCCATATCCCCTACCAAATCCCGACCAGATGGTTGATGAAACGGTCGGGTGTGAGCTGCTAAGTTTTATGGACGCCTTCAAAGGCTACCATCAAATTTTTATGAGCAAAGAAGACGAAGAGAAGACTGCTTTCATAACCCCAGATGGAGTATTTTGCTACGTGGTGATGGCGTTCGGTCTACGAAACTCTGAAGCCACCTACCAGAGGATGGTGAACAAGTTGTTCAAAGGATTGACCGGGTCGACCATGGAGGCGTATGTGGACGACATGCTCATCAAGAGCTGATCGAAAGAAACTCATCCTACCGACCTGGCCCGGGGCATTCAAGGTGATGGAAACTTTCAACCTGCGTTTGAACCCAAGTAAGTGTGTTTTTGCTGTCAAGACAGGAAAATTCTTAGGGTTCATGATTACGAGGCGAGGGATCGAGCCAAACCCCGAGAAGGTCAAAACGATCACGGATATGCAACCACCCCGATCGGTCAAAGACGTCCAACGACTGACCGGTCGACTAGCAGCACTCAGTCGTTTCTTGTCTAAATCAGCTGAGAAATATCTACCTTTCTTTCAAATACTGAAGAAGTCTAATGGGTTCGAGTGGACACCAGCATGCCAATCAGCGTTCGACGACCAAAAGGCTCACTTGAGTTCATCACCAGGGTTGTCCAAGTCGGACAAAGATGGAGACACTTTCCATCTATTTAGCAGTGTCCGACGGGGCAGTAAGTCTAGCGTTCGTACGAGAGGAAACCAAGGGAGTCCAGAAGCCGATCTACTATGTTAGTAAGGCCCTCCAAAGACCAGAGTTGCGATACACCAAGTTTGAGAAGATCGCATTTGCACTCTGGGTGACCGCCAGGAAACTTGCAACCTACTTTCAAGCTCACCCGATGGTAGTCTTAACCGACCAACCACTTGGAACGATTCTTAGAAATCCAACGTCATCGAGGTGGCTAATCAAATAGGCCATGATGCTTACCCAGTTTGCGATTGAGTATAAGCCACACCCTACCATCAAAGCACAGGCGTTGGCCGACTTCATTGTTGAGTACACTGCACGGGACCTGGAGCTTGACCGACCGACCGTCCTGGATGAACCATGGTGGGAAGCTTCTACTGACGGGTCATCTAGCAAGAAAGGATGCGGAGGAAGAGTCGTACTCACATCTCCTAAAGGTTTCAAAATTTACCAAGCTTTGATCCACCAACAACGAAGTAGAGTACGAAGCACTCTTAGGCGGAGTACAGTTGGCCAAGCTGATGAAGGCCGACCGACTGAGGTTACGGTCAGATTCCCGGTTGGTAATTGGTCAACTGTTTGGAACGATCAAAGCGAAGTATGAACGCATGATACAATACAAGGACGTTGCCCTAGAGATGTTACAACAGTTCGACAAGTATGAGTTGATCCAAGTGCCCAGAACGGAGAACACGGACGCCGACATGTTGTCCAAATTGACATAGGAGGCCCCTGAGTACGTGTCCAAGATTGCACGGATTGAAAAGATCGGGTCGCCGAGCATTGATATTATTGAGGTCTGACCAGTCGAGATAAGCGAGCTGGATTGGATGTACGATCTGAAAAATTACATGGCCAATGGCACCCTACTGGATGACACCACTAGGGCGAAGAAGGTCAGACTAAGAGCACCGCGCTTCCAATTAATCGACAGGAAACTCTACAAGCAGTCGTATGGCGGACCGCTCTTGAGGTGTCTAACCAACGATGAGGCCAAGATTGTGATTGAGGAAGTTCATGAAGGCATCTGTTCGGCCCACCAAGGACTAAGGACGTTAGCACAAAAGATCATCCTGCTAGGATACTATTGGCCCTCAATCAACTTGGATTGTGAACACTACGTTCGGCGATGCGCTACTTGTCAAGAATTTCAAAAGTTGCCCGGACGACCGGCCACATATTACCAACCGATCAGCGAGGTAATACCCTTTGCAAGATGGGGAGTAGACCTAATCGGAGCATTCCCAATGACAGCCGGTCGAAAGAAATATGTGATCGTAGCCATCGACTATTTCACCAAGTGGGTAGAAGCCGAAGCACTAGCAACCATCACTTCACAGCAATGTCAAAGGTTTCTATGGGAGAAGGTAATCACTCGGTTCGGGGTTCCGACCTACCTAATCACTGACAACGGGACTCAATTCGATAACCAGCCGTTCAAAAACTTCATGGCCCGACTCGGCATTAGGCACACCCGAGCAACTGTAGCATACCCACAAGCCAATGGACAAGTGGAGAATACCAATCGGACTATCCTTGACGGACTGAAGAAGAAGTTACAAAGTGCGGGTCGAGGTTGGGTAGAGGAGCTCCCGTATGTTCTTTGGACCTACCGAACCACTCCACGACGGGCGACCAATGAAACAACTTTCTCGCTGGCCTACGGATTCGAAGCAAGGGTGCCGATTGAAGCGTGGCTCCCTACCGCTCGGGAAAGGAATTACTAACCGGAGGAAAACGACGAATTGCAAAGTGCAAAGCTCAACTTCATCGATGAGAAGAGGGATATGGTGGCACGAAGAATGATTGAGTACTAGAAGGCCGCCAAAACTTACCATGACGGACGGGTGAAACCACGTTGCTTTCAAATCGGCGACGTGGTGCTCCGACGGAGAGAAGCTAGTAAACCGACCGAACATGGAAAATTTGCTAAGAAATGGGAAGGACCCTACAGAGTCGCAGCAATCATCCAACCTGGCACCTACAAACTAGAGATCCTCTCCGGTCGATTGATTGACCGAGTGTGGAATTCCGAACATCTCATACAATTCTACAAGTAGTGTAGGGTGACTAGTATGTTACTTGTACTCGGATGGTTGAATAGAAATTTTTCTGCTAATATCATTGTAATATTCATCAACCCCGGTCGGATTACTTTACGTTGCTCAAAAAAAAAAAAAAAAGGAGGCCGACCGACCGAAGTAGGAGCAAGCATTTTTCAACTCTTTCATTTGAGGTTTTGCCCGGTTGAGGTTATCCCAGCCTTACCTACAAGATTTTGACCGGTCGAGTTGTGACTAAGTTCACTTGATTATTTCCCAGCTCTTTCGTTTGAGGTTTTGCCCGGTGAGTTATCTCGGTCCTACCTGCACGATTTTGACCGGTCGAGTTGGGACTAAGTTCACTTGATTGTTTCCTGGCCCTCTTTCGTTTGAGGTTTTGCCTGGTGAGTTATCTCGGCCCTACTTGCACGATTTTGACCGGTTGAGTTGTGACTAAGTTCACTTGATTGTTTCCCGGCTCTTTCGTAGCAGGTTTTGACCGATCAGCAGCATGAACATCCGTAGGCGGGTCGGCCTCCGCCACCTCCATGGGGCGCTTACCGGTCGATTTAGTCTGGTCTGGGGCAACAAAGGAACCTGAGGGGCGAGGTTCGAGAGGTGGTTGATCACCAGTGTGGTGGTCTACGGAAGAAGTGTCGATTTCCTCTTGATAATAACCTTCAGACTTCTTGAGGTTTGACCCCCAGACGAAGTCTTCCCACCTAGCCCGGCTAGCTTATTCAAGTTGTCGTCAAAATCCATTACTTGTTGACCTGCACAACAAAGTAAAAGAGTTAGAAATTACAGGAAGACGAGTCGTAATATTTCGACCGACCCACCGCCTGCAACAGTCTGACTAGAGGATCCATAGAGCGGAGGAAGAAGTCGCGCCGCTGCAAAAGCCTTTGGAGAATGGTAGTGCCCCCAAGAATAGGACTCGGTGGAAATCTTTTCGATAGCAGCACGGATCTCCGGAGTCTCAGATGGTGGCGTGCACTTACACAGCTAAGTATACCACTTATTTTTAAAAGGCGGATCATCATCCAAGCGGACCCAAAGATATTTTTCTCTCCACCCGCGATTATTATCAGGCAGGTCGACAATTTTTCTGATTGATCGGCGACACTGGATCATGACGAAACAGTCGCTACAGCTTTTCCCCATGGCCTGCACCACATGGAGGAAATTGAAGATATCAATCGTACAGTGAACCTGATGGCGTTTGCAGATCTGTGGGAAGCACGCAAGTATGCGATGGCCATTTGGCGCTATCCGGCCCGGGACTATATGGTAGTAGTTCACAAAATCAACCAAGAACGGGCTGAGTGGGAATCGCAAACCAGCCTTCAATGAGTCAAGGTGAACGCCTATCTATCTCTTGCTGTGGCAATAAGTAATGTGGGTCATGTCCCTATCAACTTTCTAGTTGACCCCTTTTCCCTCCTCCTCTCTAACAGTCATTTCAATCGGGGTGTCATCAGCGTCTAGCTCAACATCGTTACCACCAGTCGTGTTCGGCTTGCTGGTGGATTTTCCTTTGGGTCTAGACGAGGTACCTTCCCCTTTGGGCACTTTTCCCATTTTCTTTGGTGGGGCCTTTGACGAAGTTGATTGAATAGGAGCAGTCGGACGGGCCTTGGCCGGTCTCCCTCCGACCGATCGGGCGTCAACAGCTTGCACGTCGTTAGAGTGACCGGGCGACAACCCACCAGACTCGCTAATATCCTCGTCATCATATTGATCATCGTAGTCCCGGGCGGAGTTGTTTTAGCTATCATCAGCAGACATGCTGCACATACAAAGAACATGCAAGAAGTTAACGAGTGAAAATCAAAGGTAGGTCAAAATCATTATAGCAAAGCTACTATCGCACTCAACGGACCCGGTATACCACAACAAAAGCGATATTAGAAAGCAAGAACATGACAAGATTAGCGGAACACGGTGCAAGGCCGAATGACAGGTCGGCCAGTCGGTCTTGGTGATCGATCGACCGAAAATTTTCAAAAAAAAAAAAAAAAAAAAAAG
>NC_044926.1:19285568-19315946 GCF_003576645.1 Ipomoea triloba | reverse complement strand
AAAAAAAAAAAAAAAAAAAAAGCAGAGCAATCACAATGGAGCAAGGGTCCAACAACAACAAAAATGATAGCAAACAAGCAAAGAAGACGGTGTGTTCGCATAAGTCACTGACCAGTTGGTCTGACCACTCGACCGGTCGACCGGGCACATCAAGTACGCAACTACAACATCAATTGGTCGACAACGAATCAACAAAAACAGGTAATGAGAAAGTAGTCAACCGAAAAAAAAAACAAATAGCATATATATATATATATATATATATGTGTGTGTGTGTGTGTGTGTGTATATATATATTTTGACCGACTGGCCAACTGGAAAATTGTTTTTGGCCGATCGGCAAAAAACATATAATTTGTTTTGGTTTTTGGTCGACCGATTGCCCAGTCGGTCGACCAAAACGTATTATTAAAAAAAATGATGATGAAAAAGAAGATGGCAGCAGCAGCATCATATATATATATATATATATATATATATATATATTGCATGGGTGAAATTGGAAAGAGCAATTCATGTGGTGGTGGCATACATGAGAACTAGACACGTGTAAAAGGCTAGGCATGGTGGCAATAAATCAACATGCATATATTCAAAGAAGAAGAAGGAAAACATACTTGGCAAATTGCAGTAGTCCGGCCGAGAGCTTTTGAAGAATGGAATGGTCGGTCGGTGCAGATGGACACGCGGAGCGGTGAAGAAGAAAAAGAAAAAATTGGGAATCTAGGTTTTGGTCAGAAAGGAAACAATGCAATAGGAAATAAAAAGAAAAGGAAAGAAAACGCAAAGGAAAGGGAAAAAGATTTTTACCTTGCAAGTTGAAGACAATCTCAGAAGATGCAGGTTGGCCAAGGAAGAAAAGTAAAAAAAAAATGAAAAAAGAAAATCAAGCGGACTATTTATAGGAGGCTAATGGGCTCAAAAGTTGAAGGGTCGGCCCGATTACGTGGAAGGCCCAGATCGTGCCATGTGTCACTCCAACGAATATACACCATTCGATCAAAAAATTTTCAACATGCTGATTGAAGGCCGAAATTACCAGCTGTAGGACGACTGACTGGGAAGACTACGGTTGACCGACCGGGAAGATTAACGGTAGGCCAACCGAGTGGAACATGACATGCTGATTGGAACAAATTACAAAGAAATTATTCTCACTTCTCGATCCCAACGATTCTCATGAATTCAAGAAGTGGGGGACTTGTGATGGGTAAATACGCACAAAAGACTGATCCGTATAGCCGGTCTGACAAGAAGTCACCCGACTGGTCCGTCATAGTCATCAACCCGACTGAAATAATTAAATAAATCACTTGTGATCAACCAGTCTGCTTGTACCGATAGGCCTTGTGACAAAATGCTCTCGGATCACCCTTGGAGTCGCCCCAATAGAAACACACCCGACCGGTCTGCCGAAGGATGACCGGTCGGTCAACAAAGTGACGCAACCTGCAAGCCAAAACCTTATCTTACACAACAAGTAAAGCAGTCCAACTTGCGTCAGCGAGGCGGCGAGTGACAACTTGTGGCTCTGCAGCCTCGACCAGTCGACCTACACGTAGCCTGTAGAGTGACCGCCTGACCAAGCCAACAAGAAGGCGTCACGTCAAGCCACTTGCAATCGGTGCATTAAATGTGTAGACCGACTTGATTAGTATAAATAGGATGGGTTTCCCCCTCACTTCTCATCTCCATCTGATTGCAACTACTACTACTCACTACTTGTAATCTCCACCCTACAACATTAATCTACATCGCGGTTGTAACACCCCCAAAAATGACCTATTTTTTTTTCTTAATTTCACCAATTAATTAAGTAATTATTGAAACAAAACTTAGAATGCGGAAGCTTTTCAAAATCTTATTGAGGGCATTACCGCCACACTTAGGCAACCACAATACCTAAGTGCTAAGGCTAACTTAAATAAAACCAAAACAAAAGAGAATTACAATCCCCAACGTAGTCTTTAACAACATAACACATATTAAAGTTCTTAATGTTCATAACATTTATTTCTAAATCCTCCAAAGCATCACGTTCTATCTCTCTCATAGCAGCATACTTCACCATATTTCTACATCACCTGTTACTCATTTAGAGATTTCAAAACATAACAAGAAAGTAAGGGGTTAGCATAACATGCTAAGTAAGGGACTGCTTGCCCCAAAAGTAAAATATATATATATTTTTTTGAAATCATACTTTACCATTTTCAAAGCTTGGCTGCAATGCCATAATTCAAAAAATTCAATAAAAATATTAGGTAAAGTAAAAACATTTAGAACTTTTTCACAATATCATCACTTATAAAATTTTCTTATAAACTTCATATTTGTGCCACACTTGCACACCACCAAAATACATACCACAAAATACATATGGAAGCGCATCAATCACACATAAATGGGACAGGGTCCTTTATTCTTAAGCCCTAGTGAACGGTGTTTCCCACACATCCGAACACTCCACACATTTCCCATTTCTAATGGAAACCGGACTCTAACCTTAAGTGTGCACACCCCCGAATGAGGATTCCAAGTCTCAACGGGAAGTTACCAGCCCTAGTAGCCAGGATAAGGTTTCTACTGACTACTCCTGTAATTAGGGTACACAGACCCATCTCAACAGAACACACCATAGTGCCCTAGTACCCGAGGATTGTTCCTTACGGGCACTCCTCAATTCATAAAATAATTCCAATCAAATATTCACAATTTCACATAGCTTCCATAACTTGAAAAATATTTAGTTTGAATACTTTTTAGCATCATAAATAAAATAATAATTTGCAAGGTAATACTTTGGTTAAAAACCTCACTTTGCTCACAACACCTTAGTTCTCAATCTTTCAAAGTAATATTTTTAGGAAAAAAAAAATCCATACTTAGCATAAAAGTTTGCTCATAGGTTCCATAGTAATTTTATAAAAATAAATTCATACTTGGGTCAACAAATTTCTCAAGAAGGCCAAAAATCAACACGTTGTCACATTTCATCCTTTTGCAATAATTTCATAAAAATCATAAGACTTACTTATGGTCACATATCACACAATTGGTATTTTATAATATAGATACATAATTAACGTAAAACAATCATTACTCAATACCATTACAAAATATACTTGTATTGCATGAGTATTATAATATATATACATATTTCCAATAAAGCAATCCTACGGCATTCATTAATAAACTCTTTACAATAATAATACAAATAAATATCATAAGATTATGTACATACTACTATCTACGGCACCGGCATCATACAATATTACTATTTTTTTAAATAAACCACCGTACGTACTTATATATAATAAACTATATAAGTAATTTTTTTTTACACACTACCGTACTACATACAATTTAATAAATAAAATTTTTTTTATAATAACTATAATACGTACTCATAAACACATACACTAATTATATATATACTTTTAGATACACACCATACGTATATAGTAGACATATATATATACATACATATATAGCAAAGCAATCATATATAAATTTATATTATAACTATATATATATATATAAACTACCGTACGTACATATTTATAATAAAAGAAAGTATATATATATATATTATTTTATATATATAAGAACACACGCACACAGAATCACACATATATATATTTATATTTATTTTATTTTTATCCACATAGTGTACACGTATGTATACTAAAACATACAAATATATACATAGATATTTAGAATATACACACATACGTATCAGTACACACATATATAAAAGAATTTTATAAAATAGAGTTTTAATAAAGATATACCAAAAATTTTCTTGAAATCAAGGTGGTATGAACTACTTGGGTAATCAAACAAATTAACAATTTCCTCATAAGAACAACACATGATCATACATAAAATCTCATCCACCAAGTAGAACAATACCTAAAATTAAAGGGCAAGCAAGGAGAGTAAAATCCACTTACTTGAAAACTGTAGGTATATCCTAGAAAATCATCTTCTAACCCTTGTTGGTTTGATTCACCACCTTTATCAAGACTTTGCTTCCCAAGATGGATTTCAATCAAAAGAAAGAAGAAGAATTTTTTTTTACTTTGTGATGTTTTCTTCGGCCAAGAGAAAGAGGAGAGAGGAAGACAAGATAAATACTCGCCCCTCTGAATGAGAATAAATAGGATATAATCACAAATTTGAAAACTTTTAATCACTCTCTTGTAACTCCCAATCTAGAGATTTATGATAATAAAAATAATAATTTGATAGGATTAAGAAATCTTGATTTGATATGGATTATATATATTTATATATATATATATATATATATATATATATATATATATATATATGTATCATATATACGGCTAACACACACAGATATATATATATAAATAAATCATGCTTTGTATAGATTAATTGTATAATTAATACAAATATCACACTTAAATATATGTATGTTAATATAAACGTACACATTTATCTATATATATATATATACACGTACATATCATATTTATATACATATATATTATATATATCATAACACATGCATAATTATATAATTTATATATATATATATATACACACACACACACACATCATACCATACATACGTATATAAGTATATATAATATTAAAAATTAATTTATACATATATATCACCTAATTCAAGAAAAGAAATATTATAATTATAATAATATTCTAGGTAGTTTAACAACTAGTTGATCCAAATGAATAGAGTTTGTAATTCCAATGGATATGAACATGAGAGTAGACTTCAATGAACATGGATCAGGGACCAAATGAATATTGGAAGAGAATTAGGGGTAAATTTTGGAATTTCAACTAGATGGAAATGGAAGCAAAAATCTCGGGTATCACAGCGGTCTACACCCCGTGTAGCCGTTCGATTGCAACCTGATCACCCAACAATAGCGGCCTGCGCTATTCTAAGCGACCCACTCGTAACCACTTACCACTCGAGATACCACTCAGCCTCGGACCGCCCAGTCGCCCTAGGTAGACCGACAGGCTGACCTACGAGCGCTCTCCCACTTATTCACAAACATACGTATTCGTAGTGTAATCGTAACCCCCGGTTCCATTTATGCTATCAAGTGTGTAATTCGAATTGATGAAATTATGTTTTTTTTTTCAAAGAGCAAATTTGTCCAAGTTATACAAATCCTAAATACTGATTATAAAATCTCCAAAGTTTTAGCACCAGATGCTTACATCTACACATTAGCTATTAATTCAACAATTATTTGGTCAAATTCATCAAGAATAACATCACAAAAAAACATAACCGATCCAAACCATCGTTTGGATTGCACTATATAATATTTGATGTTATAATTTCTATAATTATATACCGATCTAAATATTCTTAAAATATTATAACAAATCCATTCCGTGCATCTGTACGGATGCGAACACTAGTTATTATAAAAAAATCCAAACAACCCATTTGTAATTGTAATCTAAAAACATAATAAGTGTGAATGAAGGTTATACTCTTCATTTATGTCCGTTTTTTCAGTTAAGTTTTTTTATACGTTATGCTATAAAAGTTGTACTTTACAATATTTTAGACAAAAATACCTCAATCGTTATAACTTCCGTTAACTTTCCACTATTATTACCACGGACATGCATCCACCATATATTTTCTTATCTTTTTCAATAATAATAATAGTGGAAAGTTAACTAGTTATACTAATATATGTGTAATATACAGAGTACAACATTTAATGCGTAAAGTATTATCAACAAAATCAATAAATTTGAAAGCCCGCGCAATACTCATTCAGTCGTTCGGGCATTATAAGTTACGCCCGCCATTTTAGGACATCTTCCATCTCTTCAGCCATTGAATCGGTCATTGGTTCTTAGAGCCACCCAGTATTCTTCGATTTACCGCATAGAGTTTTTCGATCCAGGAAGAGAGAGAAAGAGAGAGGGGGAGAGAGTGGGCGAAGAGAAAAAGAGATCAATCCCCAACTCTCTCGCTCTTTCTTTCCTTCTCAATTTTTTTTAATCGATTTTCTATTGTTTTCGAAGAAGCTCTAAACATGAACGAGAAGGCTACCGTTTCCATGGAACTAAATGTTAAACACACAAAGGTACGATGCCTTCTTGGTGTGGTTTTTTTTTTTTTTTTTTTTTTTTTTTTTTTTTTTTAAATATAAATTTTATTGCAATTCTTTATTCATTACCAGCGAAATCGAGCTAGAAAATTTGTTATTGTTGACGGAGATTATCAAAATTGTGATTATAGTGTGTAAGTTGGTAGGAGAAACTAGTAATATCTAATTGGGTCTAATTACCAAAGAAAATGATAGTTTAGTTTAGATGGGAATTTGTAGTTAGCTTGGAAAATTCTTATTATTGACGAAAATTATGAAAATTGTTATTCTCAAAGTAGATAGTTGATAATCAGGCCTAGTCACGGGAGAAAATAAATTTGTTGATATAAGAGTAATTTGAGATCCTTACTGGAAGAACACACGAGAAAAGGAAGGGATGGCATGCTAATGCCAATATTCATAAAGATTTTCCAAAGTTCTGTGGCATTGACTGTCATGAATCACTTTTTTGAGAAGAACAAAGAAGCATGGCTGTAGAACTCTTTGAGAGAAAATCAATTCAATCTGAATTCAGACCATTTAATTCATCAATTTTTAGTACTCAGGCTTGTCTAGATATCTTTGAATTTGAGATGACAAACTGGCCCGTCAAGCTTTCACCCTGGTTTTGTATAGAATTACTGTTTCTTACTGATAAACTTTAGCAAATGAGAGTGTAACTGCGTAAGACAGGCATGGGTCGGGTGGTGGTGTGGCTTGGAGATTTGGGCTAGTTGATAAAATTAACATGAGAAGCTGATCAAGTATCTATACTTATTTTAGGAGAAATTTTTTTGTGATCTCTACTGAAGTTTGCAGGCTTAGACAGCAAATCCCATTGCACCAATGAACTACAAGTTGTACTGTATACATTAATACATGCTTTTTGTTAGTCATGTTTTGCACCCAAAAGAGAAGAAGAAAATAGTCAACTGTCAAGCTTTTCATGATTTGTACTCTTGAAGAATTGAATGCCAAAGCTTACTATCACTTCAGAGTAAATTTAAGTGTCATGCTAGCTTCAGAATGAAATACAGAATACAGAATTATAGACTATGCAGCAACCTTGAGGTATCTCCACCAAGGACATTGACCTAGGCTTTGTCCACTAAGTTGCAGGAGATTACTAAATGCTTTAAGAAATCTACCCTTTCAAGTGAATCTCAAAATTATAAACTGAGATGTAAAATTTCCAATAAGAACTGTGAAGGTTATTTTTATATCAAAGATGGATAAGAATCAAATGGTGCAATACTTGTGGGGAAGATCTTGCCACTTTATTTTGTCAGATTGCTACAAAGTAACTACTTACTGGTTCCTCGCAGTTTCATTTCCCCTTTCTTTTCATCTCCTTTTGTCCCCTTAAAATCCAAATCAAATGAAGTAGAGCACTATCATAGAGTGACAGATACCAATGTATATGATCACTATCTTTATAAAATATTCCTGATTGTAAAAAAGGGTTCAGTTTCAGTGAATACCAGCATATAAAACTTAAGAAGATTGCTGAAGAAGAAATGGTCATTGCAGGAAATCTATGCATGTTTAATCTTTTCTGAAGAAGAATTGGCAACTGCAGGAAATATACACATGTTTAATCTCTCTGTTACAAATGAATACCTTTTATTACTTTTTCTTTGGACATTGTAAATGATGTTCAATCAGTCATTTCTAATGGTCCCAAAAACTGCTTGCAGATACTAGAGGGACTTCTCAGGCTTCCAGAAAATATGGAATGTGCTGATTGTCGGAACAGGTACAATTTCAAACAACACTTTCAACTGTAATGCATGATCTGTGATCACACAAGCATACGCTACAGTTTTTTTTTTTTTTTTTTTACCAGGGCCCCAAGTTGGGCAAGCGTCAACCTTGGAATATTCATATGCATGCAATGCTCGGGAATTCACCGTAATCTTGGAGTACATATTTCAGAGGTTACCTTCTTTCCCCTTTTTATTTCATTTTGTAATTTTCAAAGTGTAGGCAGATTCCTTTTAATATTTTTTAAATGGGTGTGTTGGTGGATTCCAATTTGTATTTGGAAGAACATGTTTACTAACTTTTTGAAGATTTTGCAGGTTGCTAAATCTGTACATATACTTTGGTTAGAATTTTGAAATAGAAATAATATTTTATTTATTTATTTATTTTAATTGAAGAACTATCAACTTTTGAAATATGAATTGGTTTGAAATTTACAAGTTCTTTTCAATTAAGTTGTAAGATCGATCCTTACTTTTAGTTGGTGATGTCTACTTACCTTTAATTTGTATGCTTCTTACATTCAACATGTTTAGTGGCTATAAACAATGTACTTATCACAAAATATAATAAAAAATAAGTAATCGGCAACGAAAAATGCTCATACTTTCTAATGTTTATTCTAGATGATTATGACTTGTTTATCAATTTTTGTCTTTTCCATGTAATAGGTGAGGTCTACAACTCTAGATACATGGCTGCCTGATCAGATTGCATTCATGCAATGTAATCTCTCAACTCTCTCTTTCTCTCTCTTTTCTCTTGTTGTGTGCTCTGTTTCCCACTTGCATGTGCTCTCAAATATCAGAAATATGGGTGTTAAAGTTGCTTACATTTCTCTTACAGAATAGGAAGCATTTTGTTGAGTGTGCTTGTGAATTCAGTTTGGTGAAATTGAGGTCAACTGACCTCACTGGAAATCTAACAAGCCTTTTTATGTCATATAATAAAATTACGCTGTATAAATTACTTGATAGAGTAAATTACTATTCAGACCCTCACAGTTGCCCTAATTTTTGGTTTAGTCCCTTATATGGAGATTCTTTATCAGTATCCTCTCTCATTGATCGCTCATCCTCAATTTAGTCCCTTAAGGAAGCAGTTTTAAAATTCATGCACCATATATTTACATTCTCAATTTTGGCCTCATAGGATAAATGCTGTCCCTCTATATAGAGTATATTTTTTCAACCCATAGTTTGTGTTCCCTTTCAACAATTAACTATGTAAACCTTGATGATTAATAAAGAGTAATCAATACCTTCATTAGATGTTAGTAGTAACAAAAATTCTGGTCAATTTTTGGGCCATTTAAATAGCATGTGTTTATAATATGATGTTTTTTGGGCAGTTAAGTGAAAACTATGCTTCCACTATGGAATCTGTATTTTCAAAAAATCAGTAACTAACAAATTCTGTTAGAAGGTGCACTCTTTCGTAAAATACTTGAGAGTAACTTCAGAGCACATTGGTTGCGAATGGAGAATTTGTTGAGTACATTGAGCAAATTAATTTTGACTTCAAAAAATTACTTTTCACTATTTTCATACCCTAAATTAATGCATCATCTGATTGTGAAAGTTTGGCTAAAGCAGTTGTAATTTTATACATCATACAATATGGTAATACATAAACCAAAAGCCAAGTAGCTCAAAACCTAAAAAGATATTAGTGTAAACTAAAAAAAATTCTTGCTGCTGGTCCTATCCAAAGTTGGAGCCTGCGGGGTGACTACTGCAGTCTTAGCTGGCAGGATGCGTGTTATTCTCAACATAGAGAGTTGAGATTACTCAAATATAATATTAGTTTGGCATACATTTCTATGAATTACTCAATTATAGGTTGTTTGGTGCTCTATTTTTACATAATTATCCTTAAAAAATCATGTGATCAGGACATGCCATTTCTTTAGCTGGAATTTGTTATGTGTTACTACTAATGAAAATGTAGGTTGCTCTTTGTTAACAATCAAAGTATAGGTTGTCAACTGTTAAAGAGTTGAGATATAGGTTGCTTTAAAAAAATTACTCATCTATCTATTTGGTGTTTAGCCAAATTAAGTTTGCTAATACTAAATAAACATAAGGATAGCTTTGATAAAATTTTACTAGTGAGGAGCATAATTCTTTTTTTTTTTAAACGACATTATTTAGAATCAGTTGAATTGTGAGGGACTATATTGGGAAAATATTTCTTTAAGGGATTAACTTGAGAATAAGTTACCCATGAGGGATTGGAACAAGTTCTTTGTTCCAGCAAGTGTAAAGGAGGAGGAACTAAGTGTTTAATTTACTGCCATTTTTTTACACATTATGCTTGTGTGTGTACATTGGCATTGATGAATTATTAACTTTTAGTTCATGCCTTATTGTCTAGCTATGGGGAATGAGAAGGCAAATAGTTATTGGGAAGCATTGTTACCACCAGACAGCGATAGAAGTGATATTGAAGAATTCATACAAGCCAAGTAATCTATGAGCCAAACTTAATGCCTTTGATATATAAGTGTTTTGGCAAATGAACATGCTTTTGTTTTTTGAAAATGCTTTTGTTTTGTTTTGTTTTCTTTTTTTCATGTTCATGATGAAACCTATTTTAATGCCAGGTACCAGGAAAAAAAATGGGTTTCTGAAGATGCTGAACTAATTAATATGATTAGTGAAAGGCATTCAAACTGTGACAAAGCAACAGAAGGTGGAGCTAGAATTCCAAGGAGAGCAAGAAAGTATTCTTTGGAGGAGGAAATTCTTGACGCAAACATGTCACAAATTGCTTCAACAACAAGACTTCGCTGGGTATTTTCCATATAAATTTTTAAAATTCACTAATTGTCCTAGGTAACTGTGGGCACTATAGGGAATGAAAATGTCTTTTAGATATTATGAATGTAAATATTCCTCCTGCCTAAATATTTGATAAATTTATTTTTAGATTCCTAGACTGGTCTTCTTTCAGTATAAATCATGATAACAAGCATAACATCACATATTATATACATTTGACAGGCTTCTGTAGACATGAGTCACATGACGGATAAATTAATTATTGAATCTCCTCCAAATGATAACAGTCTTGAAAAGCAACCATCAATAACGAGTGACACTGCAACAGATCTCTTCAGTTTGCTTTATGCCCCAGAGGTTAAGCAAGATCGCGTTGTAGTACCTGCATCCCGCTGGGCTACATTTGAGTGTAAGAACACTGTTTCTTTCAAAAATTAAATTCTTGAATTACTTATGTAGGATGAGCAAAGTTAAAACTTAAAATGCATGTGAAAAGAACTGTGACAAAATTTCTTTGAAGAGGTATTCGGAGATATTCAATTTATTTCATAGAAGCATATCTGCAAAATCATTTTGCACCATGAAGTGCAAATATATATATATATATATATATATTCTTGTGGTATATTTAATTAAATCGTTTAAAGTTCCAATATGCCAGCATGCTTGAAATGAATTCTGAATTCAGAACTAAGAACAATTCAAGAAATTTGCTTCTAGCAACATGATACACCAGATTAATAAATTGAAAGATTTTGGGTGCAGGAGATAATGCCTCAAAGGAGGAACTTATGGAGTTAAACTCCAAATGCTCTTGGATTAGAATAGAACTTATGATCAAAATAGTGAAAACTGGAAGAGCTTGCATCTTCTTAACAGGTTTGCTTATGATCTGTTTCTCATCCCAGGACTAATTAACAAAGCATTGCATGAAGCTTTTTTTGGACAAAAAATGTGTTAAACCTTCCATGATAAGGTTATGATGTTTCTTCCACAATTCACCATGCCTATGTTCCTTGCATTGAATTGAACAGTTAAAAAAATATTTTATATTCTCTAACAGATAAAACTTCTTTTGATATCAAGGATCAAAGTAATACATTCATTTATTATGTCTTTTGTGGGGGTGAATATGATTTTTATATTTCTATTCCCTGACCACTGATTTGTAGATAACATTTAGCCTATTTCTGCCACAACCAAATTCACAATTTTCTGGTTCTTCAACTTATAAAGCACACTCCATCTATATATATATCGTTAATAGGACCCAACTTTTTTGTCTTGAGTATACTATGGCCCTGTTTGGTAACATAGTTTATCAATCAATTTTAACTCATTTGACCACTATTAGCTGTTTGGCTTGGTTAAACAATCAATATGAGTGTTTGATTAATTAGCTTTTTCTAACAAGTTATTCCTCCAAAATGCTAAAATTCAAAAAGCTGCTCAAAGCAACTTTTTCTATCAGCTTTTTGAGAGAGTCATTTTACATGTAATCAACTACCAACTAACAGCTAATTTACCAAACACTTTTCTTCAATCAGCTAATGCTATCAACTAGTCAAACCAACTAACCCAATTAGCTAACAACTATTTACTAAACACCCCCTTTATTATTTTGGATAATGCATAATGGACACATACATTATGTTATTCAGTATGTTCCATGATAGTCCATGTGGCAACTGGCGTAGAATACCTACCTATGTGTAACTTATAATTTTGCCTCCTGATCTGATCTGATCTTGTTCTTCCAGGTACTAAATGCTCCACCATTGTTTCCACCTAGCTTCACTACTTATGATGAGATTGACATTTGTGAAGCAAATACAGATCAACATATCTATGACTCAGCTGTCCATAAAATAATTGTACATATGTACATTTCCCACCTTTTAGTCTCTGAAGATTAATTAGCTTGTGATACCAGAATTAACGCTCATAATACTTGCTATGTTCTTCATCAATTATTTTATTCTGTATAAAATGCATTTCTTTCTTTCCTAGCTCAGTCCTTTCTTGCTAAATCTTCTCTGAATACAATTATAATACAAAGGTGAAGGCTTTAAACTCTAACACTCAATTTCTTCCCCTTGCATTTCCTATCCTAAGTTGATAAGATCAGTTTCTGAGTCTGTACTTGAGTACTAGCCTGCTGAAACTTCGATGCTTTCTTTATTACCTTTAATTTGGTTTTCTTTTTATTAATTAATCATTATTTATTTATAGAGCTGGTTACGGACTTACGGTACAGTTCATAACTTACCAACTTAGAGGAAAAAAAAAGCATGACTTAGAAATTTGTTAGACTCAGTTATCAGCTTAGACTCGAATCGAGATCACCCTGTACAGGATTGATTCTGAATTTCTTATACTAGGGAATAGAAGCCCGGGCCTGAAATGCCATATGCACGGCAACTGCAAGCTACCGTGCATGCCATGATGAATTCAATATTGAATTCATGTTGTTGCACTAGGTAGTGCAACACTCCAAATAAAATTTGTGATAATTATGTGTTTATTGACTAATACAAACATTATGAGTTTATAAATAAATAAATATGAAAAAATTGGACAGATTATATCATATTAAAAAAAAAAAAAAAACTAGTGACATTTTCATAATTATGATTAACTTTACTATGCAAACTTGAATATTAAAATTTGTCATTTTTGGAATTTTGTAGGTTTACACATTTAGTATTAACATTTCACATACTTAGTATTAAAAGATTACACTTGCAAACATACGAAAGTACATTGTACTTAGGGTTTCGATTTTATAGTTTATGACTGAGCTTTTGGTTTTATTTGGTTTAGTGTTTCACTTTTTACGAGTCTAGCATTTATGGTTTAACTTTTTCATTGATTTTATAAAATTTATGAGGTTTGCATATTTAGTTGTTAAAGATTGCATATTTAAGTGTTCAAGTTTGCATAGTGAAGTTAATGATAATTACGAAAATGCCACCACATCTTTTTTTTTTTTTTTAATCTGATCAGATCCATTGAATTTTATAGATGTAAGACAAAGATTTGTTCTTAGTTTTATCCTCAGAGTGTGTTCTCATGAGATCCAAAGCCTATAGGGGTGCGCTCAGGTGCGGACTATCGGCCAAGAAGGAAATGAGAACGCTTCGCAGCTGTCCACGTGTCCAGATCAATGAATTAGATGTAATTTTAAAAAAAAAACGACGCGGTGGCATTTTCGCAAATAACTCGAACTTTGGTGCAAGTAATTGTGTTATAAGTGTACATAGTTTCACTTACAAGTGCACCTAGTTTCACGTACAAGTGCACCTATTTTCGCACATATTTTCACTTACAAGTGCAAGTAATTTACCTTGTTAACATTCATGCACCTAGATTCACCTAATTATAACATTAGGTGCACCTAGTTATAACAATAGGTGTACTTAGTATTGAGTTCAGCTTACATTTTACATACACCTGTAATATATTTTACTTGCACTTGTGCACCTATTTTCACTTACAAGTGCAAGTAATTTACCTTCTTAACATTCATGCACCTAATTATAACATTAGGTGCACCTAGTTATAATATTAGGTGCATTTAGTATTGTTGCTCAGTATACAATTTTATTGCACTTGTAATACATTTCACTTGCACTTGTGCACCTATTTTCACTTACAAGTGCAAGTAATTTACCTTGTTAACATTCATGCATCTGGGTGCAACCTAGGTGCATCTAGTTATAACATTAGTTGCACCGCGTTAGGTGCAACTACATCTGGACACGTGACGCACTGCGAAGCATTCTCAGTTCTCTCTTGGGCGGGTGGTTCTCACCTGAACGCAATCCTATATATATATATATATATATATATATATATATATATGTTCTAGTGCGGAGATGCTCCCAAGTGAAAGATAAGGTTAGATATGAGCCGTTGATCAAATCTAGATCAATCGCTCAAATCAATGAAAATTAATAATAAAAAAAAAACGCGTTTGCTGAATCAATGCATCCATCTTCTTCAAGTTTACTCCAAAGATAACAACTCCACTATCTGTTATTATATTGCTATCATTTTTTTTTCTTTTGAATTAGATAATTGAAAACAACAAAACCTGGATCATATCATTTTGAACTTGGGAACCAAAATTGAAAAAACACCATTGTACTGTTGAGTGAAAAAAAATTGTAAAAATGGCACACCTTAAGAAGGAAAGTAAAGCACCTTAAGAATGAAATCTACGCACCTTAAGTTTCAACAACTGATGCACCTTAAATTAGACCAATTGACCTAGATGCAAAAAGACCAAATTGCCACCGCTTTTTTTTTTTTTAAATCCTTGTTAATCTTGGACGTTGATCTTGGCAAGATTAAAGGCTCTCATGTCACCCCACGTTCGCACCTAAGCACACAATCTGCATTTGAACCGTATTACATACATACATACATACATACATAATAAGTCTCAATCAAGGTTATATCATTGATTTATGTCCCTTTTTTAGATGCTAATAAATGTGTACATTTTACTTTAAATGTTGTACACTTTAATGTTATTAGACAAAATTGTCCCCACTACATTCTTGTTATACAAAACTACCCTTACACCGTTATAACACCATTAGTTTTAACTCCATCATTATTACCCTACACCTATATCTATCATATCTTTTTCCTATTCTTTAATTGTCATTTTATTAAAATTATTATATAATTAATTTAATGGTTGATTATATTTTAATTAAATTTCTATGAATGGTAAATCATATATGTGTGTATAAAATACATATATTATTTGTGTATATATAATTTGTATTATACATTTTAATTATTTGTATTTATTAATATTTTAATATTGGGCATAAGTTTTCGCGCATCGCGCGTACAAAATACTAGTATATATATATATATATATATATAGAGAGAGAGAGAGAGAGAGTCATGATCAGGTGTGGCCTGGTCATTAGGTGTGGTCGTGCAACCTATTTTTCAGCCATTAGATCATATCAACTCATCAAATCAACGCGCAATATATATATATATATATATATATATATATATATATATATATATATATATGTTACAGAACACACCATTCTACGTACTAAAACTCACCAGAGGACCGATAAAACACTTCATTCCACACAATATACCAAATGCACCTATTCACTTAAAATTCATCAATATACTTAATAAAACCCATCATTCTACATATTAAAATGTACCACAACGTGCCTCATGCCAGATTATAAGCATACACTATTTACACATATTAGAAAACATGTGCTAAAATATGCATCATTCTACGTAATAAAATGCACCACACTTATTAGAAACACATGTGTTAAAATACACACCATTCAATGTATTAAAATGCACCAGACGACGCATTAAAACACACCATTCCACAACACAGTTACACATCATCTACATGTATTCAAACGCACCACACTATGTACTAAAATACACCATTCCAATTCGTGTTATATAAACACTAAAATTACCATAATAATCGCACTTAAACATACGCGAATTTCAGTAGGATTAATGAAATTGGACGGTGCAGATTAGGCCGCATGACCGCACCAGAGCTCGCTGCCGCATTTGATACAATATATATATATATATGATTACTTTATAATGTGAACCGGTGCTAAAGTGTGAATTTGTGTACTTGATTGCATCGTTGATTGGGCGTGATCTAATGGTTGTGAGCTTTTATTTTTAATAATTTTTAGGGTTGTTTTATGTGCTAGGGGTATATTGGTATTTCCCATTTTGGTCTCAGTTTTCTTAATATTTAATCTATTGATTCCAACCGTTTCCCGATTCTTTTGTTTGGCTCTCTGGGTTTCATCTGTGATAGGCGGTAACTTTCCCGGCAGGTTCACAGGTCGTGCACTCATTTCGTTGCAGGGATCATCGCTGGTGAACATGAATTTAAGTATGTCCTTGCTTTGAGTTTTATTTATTCTCAATTTTGTCTAGGTTTCACCGTTTGTAGTGTGTTGATTCGTTGGTACGTTGGTGTGGTGCATTATAATGGGAGTGGATGCGCGGGCTAGGGGTGGGGTAGTGCACGGGCTAGGGGGTGGGGTGGTGCACTGGGTGAACACGATGTGTTTCCTTCTCCGGTGCTTTTAGCGAATCAGTGTTGGGGCTGGGGAGTGAGTGATGTAGTGCGTCGTGGGTGAAGGGGAATTGTAGGGAAGTAGTGTTAGTGCTTGGTTAGCATTTATGGTTATATGTTAATATAGTGTGTCTTTTTCCTCTAGGGTTTTTAGCGTGGCAGTGCTGAGGAAGTAGTGCAGTGCTACAATAATTAAAGGGGAATCATAGGGAACAAAATGTTTGACGTCTGTTGTGTGTTTAGGGTTATATGTTAACTAGAACATATGGGAATTGTGTAGTCTTGTTGTGCACTGCTATGCAGCACTACTAGAATAAGACCTTGTGGGTGTTCTGATATCGGGAATCGTGGTTAAAGTTGTATGTATGGTACCTTGAGATTATTATATTATGTGTCTTTTGGAGTTTGTTCTGTATTTATTCTATATTTCGTTTGAAATCTGATTATGAACGGAGCAATATGTATCTATGTGTATATTCTACTCTAAATGTATTCCAGTAAATTTGGGTGTGCCATAGACTAGGGGTAATAATATATTTTAATTTCACAAGACCAACAACACAAACACAAATTTGTTTTATTTGAATAGTACTACTAAAGGCATATATGTTTTTGTTCACAGTTTGTTGAACACATGATGGAATTGAAATATATACAACACTAATCTATTCAAACTTTAGCAACTGTGTTCAACTAGAACATTTATGTTTTCAAGACATCTATGTAGTAGTTTGTTCTGTATTTATTTTATATTTCGGTTGAAATCTAATTATGAACGAAGCAATATGTATCTATGTGTATACGTTCTACTCTAAATTTACTCCAGGAAATTTGGGTGTGCCCTATGTTGTAGAGTAGGGGTAATCATATATTTCAATTTCACAAGACCAACAACACAAACACAAATTCGTTTTATTTGAGTACTACTACTGAAGCTATATATTTTTGTTCACAGTGTGTTCAACACATGATGAAATTGATACATACATACATATATATATATATATATATATATATATATATATAGTTAGGATCATATGAGATCACTTGTTTAGGTAAGATCGTGAGATCAGATCTTGTGCATCCACGTAATAATTTAATGGTCTAGATTGATTTAAGATTCTAAGTTGAAGTGTGTGCGAACGGTAATAAAATGTGTGTGAACAGTGGTTAAGTGTGTGCGAATAGTGATTAAATGTGTGGAAACGGTGATTAAATGTGTGCGAACGGTAATTAAGTGTGTGTGAAAGGTGATTAAATGTGTGCGAACGGAGTGAGTGTGTCAAACAATCTAGACTATTAAAATTTTTTAGATTGATGTACAAGATTTGATCTCAAAATATTTTAATGGTCTAGATTGATTAAGATTCCAAGTTGAAGCGTGTGCGAACGGTGATTAAATGTGTGCGAACGGAGTGTGTGTGCCAATCAATCTAGACCATTAAAAAATATTACATGGATGCACAAGATCTGATCTCACGATCTTACCTAAACAAGTGATCTCATTGGAAGCCTACCCTATATGTGTGTGTGTGTGTGTGTGTGTGTGTGTGTATCTCACTAACCTATTCAAACTACAGCAATTGTGTTCAACTAGATCATTTCTGTTTTGAAGACATATATGCAGTAGTTTGTTCTGTATTTATTTTAGATTCTGGTTGAAATCTGATTAAGAACGAAGCAATATGTGTCTATGTGTATGGGTTCTACTCTAAAGTTATTCCAGTAAATTTGGATGTGCCTGTAGTGGTAATCATATATTTCAATTTCCCAAGACCAACACCACAAATACAATATCGTTCTATTTCAGTAGTACTATTGTAGGCATATATATTTTTTGTGTCACAATTTGTTGAACACGTGATGAAATTGAAATATATATATCAACACTAATCTATTCAAACTGCAATAATTGTGTCCAACTAGAACATTTACGCTTGGAAGACATCTATGTAGTGTTTAATCCCCATTTACATTAACTTTATGCAGTATCTCCAAATAAGGCAAGTTAAACCATTGGTTGAATGCAGTATTTAATGTCGGATTATTCCGGTGTTCCAACACCATGGTGCACTGTTGCACAGTGATTTAATACTTTCAAGTTTTAGCATAAAATATCAATTCTATATGCCTACATGCTGTTTCCCCCTTCTAACAGCATCACGTTAGATGTGTTAACGTTCGTGTGAACGGTGAGTGCTATCCGAGCCAGGATGCACTACATCGCAATGTGATGCACTGCACAACTCCGAAATGGGGGTCCACTGCTAGGTTATTCTTCCACCGTTGTCAAAACAGCAACACACTTAATATTTATGTGCTATGGTAGATCACAACTGTTGTGTTGGGGTAGGTTGGTTTGTACTGCCGCTATCGGGGTGTCACGCCAATTTATGTACGCAAATTCATTTCTATATTCAATTCGGTGCTTGAACTAATTAGGTTGTCATTTTGTTGTGTATGTCCGAGCAGAGTATACAAAGGTGAAGAATTGGGTGCCCGTTGCGGAAGTCGAATATAGAATCCCAGAGTCTGACAATGCTATAAAGCTTTGTGTTGGCCAGTGGTTCAGTTCCCTGGAGAAGGGGGTACAATTCTATAAGCACTAGTGCGCTACGCTATGGTCGTGGATTTTGATGTAAGGTAAAGCACAATAAAGAAAACAAGTGGTGGGGAGGTCACTATTAGGTATTTGGTTTGTAGTTGGCAGGGGTTTAAGAGTAACAAAGTTGGGGCCAACAAATCAGTATGCCTCGAGGACGAAGATCGCAATACACAGACAAGGCGTAGGACCTCTAATAGGGCTGGTTGTATAACGAGGGTGGGGTTCAAGAGGGTGCAGAATGGGGGGTTTAATGTGACTGTTTTAGAAGAGAGGCATAACCACGCTTTGTGCATGGGTAACTCCAGGACATTCCTAAAAGGGAACCAGAGATTGGATCTTGGGAAACATGCTTTTATAGCTAATTGCATCCGGGCAAACATAGGTCTCATACTGTGTTTCCATTTGTACAAGGAATTCGAGGGGGGGGGGGGTTCACAATGTCGGGGCAACGTGTGTAGAGTTCTGTAATTTCGAGCACGACTTTCAAGCTTATATTGAAAATGCGAATGCACGGTTATTAATACAAAAATTGGCTGACAAGAAAAAGGTGTAAAGTGATTCCTACTACGCATATGATATTGATAATGAGACCCGGATGTCCCGTTTGTTCTAGGCAGATCGTTTGGTTGTGCTCAATTCACTTGTTTTAGTGATGTGATCTCTTTTGATGCCACGTATGCACCAACCGGTATCTCCCTACACCGTTTCCTACTATGCTTTGCACTTTAACTTCCTATTAGCGTGTTTGACACGCTTGTGCCATTATGGCATGCACACGAATAGCGAACATGTGGTCACGGCTATGCAATGCACTAGCACACACATACACCATGTTAAGAAGTAAACAATGCATCCGCAAATGCCAAAACAGTGTACTACAATACGCCCAAGCATCCACACTAAAGGTGTCGGTGCGACTAGTGCAACTACATTAGAAAAGTACATAACTATTCAAACCACCCCACCTAAACCCCGTGTCAAATATGGATCTACGAGTGTGTACCATTCTAAGTTCATTAAACACATAGAACTACAACCACAATTTGGACGCTGCATTATGTTTATAAACTGACAAGTGCGTTTACGTGCAGGTACAACCTAGTATTTGTCTCATTCACAGGTGTGGATAACCACAAATGGTGTGCCATATTTGCAGCCGGACTACTAACGAAGGAAGATGCCGACTCCTATGTGTGGTTGTTAGAGCAATTTAAGGGAGCAATGGATCATTCACTGTGCTATATTGTAACAAATCAGGACCCATCCATGAGGATTGCGGTACCCCAGGTCTTTACAAATACAAGACATCGGTTCTACATGTGGCATATAATGACCAAGGTGGGAGAGAATGTTGGAAAAATATTGGCAAAGGATGAGGTGATCAGACAGAAGTTGAATGCGTTGGTTTGGGATGAGACACTCACTATTCACGCTTTTGAGGCTGGGTAGGTAGACTTGATGGTCGTGTATGGACTTAGCCAACACAAATGGTTGGGGCAACTATATGAATATCGTGCTAGTTGGATTCTAGCATATTTTTATGATATATTCATGGGATGGTTGCTATGAACCACATCACGTTCGGAGTTCGAGAATAGTTTTTTCCGGAGCTTTACAAACCGGAACTCAAGTTTGATTGAGCTTTTCTACCACTATGACAGTGCACTAGACGCGCAAAGGCACACCCAAGACAAACTGAATGTTCAATGTGAGAGTTACACCCCTGAAATGAAGACCCCGTTGTCGATTGAGCGCCATGCCGCAAATGTTACACCATAAGCATCTTTTATGAGGTGCAAACAGAGATTGCTGTTGCGTGTTTTAGTTGTCGTGTTGTGTCTATCTCCAAAGATGGTGAATATGTGTGCTACAAAGTTAGTGGAGATTTTGGCCGAGTATTTAGTGTTCGCCACAACCCAAACGACAACTCAACAACATGTGCATGTCGGATGTTTAATTGCACCGTATCTTGTGTAGGCATGTGTTTTATATCTTAAAAGAGCATTAGAAGGAGCTTATTCCGTCGGCATATGTCCTCCAACGGTGGGCAAAGAGGGCGAGCATGAGTAGCTACCAACTAGGCAAGAGGTCACCACTTCAGAACTCTTCACCCGAGGAATCTAGTGCAATACTACAACACCAAGTCTAGCTAGACTTTAATACGTGTATGGGGATTGCACATGGGAATGATGGACACTTATTGCAGTTGTCGCGTGCCATAAGTAAGTTAAAACAAACATTCCAAAGTGATGGGAAATCGAACAACCCCCCTCGAGGAATACTGGTGTCATCCAAACTATGTGCAGAACACCATCTTCATCGGGTGTTACTGTACACCCACCAACTGTCGCAAAAACCAAAGGTAGTGGCAACCGTTAAAAAGGGGCACAGGAGAAGGCAATCACTGCCCGCAACAAAGGGGAGCGAAGGTGTCACACGTGTGACCAAGCTGATGGCTACAATACACGCAATTGTCCAACACCCCAGCATTGATCTTTGGTCGAAGTTCTCATCTAGTTTATTTCCAATCGAAAATAAGTAAATAACGTACCTATATCTCTTATGGGCTGATTGAAATTTTACAACGCAACATCGACTGTCAATGTGTATTCCTCACACTTCTATGTGTTATTGGGGTTGGTAAACACACATGTTAGTCGTTTCACAATCTCCCTCTAAGGTGTTACATTCGTTGACCCATGTGTTACGCACACAAATCTACTTGACCTCCAAACAAGGTCTCATCACATGCATAGTTCTACATTTTTTGCTACCACGCCTTCCGCTTTGCTAGGATAGTGCGTAGTGCGTTGCAAACCTGATGCAAGAGGACTGCACAATTTGCAGGTTTAAATGCATTGTTCTACTTGGCATATTAGATAAGAAAAATCTTTAATGTTAGATAGAATTGAGCATGATGATGTAAGCCCAATTGTTGGGAATTTGGCTTAGCTAGGCCACTTTTGGGCTCAGTTGTACTGACTTTCATTTTGATGGTATAAATTTAACTTTTCAAAAAAAAAAAACATTGTTCTATCCACTGCCTTGCACAAATTATAATTAGAAGGGTAACCGCTAGCATTAATACAAAACACAAACAACCGCAAGTCATGGATTCAAATATAAACCCCATTGTCACCATTGGACTTAGTACTGCAATGAAATGGCAGAGCGATAATTATAGGTGACAAACTAAATGTAGATAGATATAAACCAACATCACGGCTACACAAATTTCGGGCCTTGCGCATCTAAAACGCAAAAAACCTACCTGGGTTTTCTTAAAAAAAAAAAAACAAACAGCAAGTTCACAATAACAAACTGATCTCATTCCTACTCAATAAAGGTTGGGACAACAGGAAAAAAAAACCAAAAAATAGAAACAGGGTAACTATTAACGCCCTTACCACATGGGAGCGAAACGGGTAGCATAGTGCACCACGTCTGTACATAGACTAAACCATGCCGCATAACCCGAAATCCACCGACCCATTACACCCTACCACACCTAACAAGACAAATCACCACCTAAATTAACACCTAGTTATGATCATTCCAACATTATTGCATCTTGTACTTGACTAGAATTAGTACACCAAAACAAACTCAACCAAAGGCCATTCTCACCCAAAACAACTTGCCCTTGTACGCCCATACTCGGTTAGCCACAGAACCCTTGTGCACATTGTAGTCAACCATCAAAATGTTGTGCGTGAAACATTTTCTTAGCTCGCCAAGTGGCCGGCGGTCACCCTTACGCAGCCCATAAGTCGAGTGTTTCACACATTGCCCAAAGTAAGACTCCATGTACCACATGGTAAATACACCGCAATCATTCACATAAGAAGAATCATGCTACTTCATCTGCATGCGTTTTGGCATCACGTTGCAAAGTAAGATACCCTCCTTGGCAACCTGCAACGGACCACCCAAAAAAATCACAATGTAACAAATAGCGCAAGCATACAAACATTTAAACGAGATAACTTTACAACAAAGAGTGTGGATCTTACTAAGTTGACAGGAATTCCACCATACTTGTCCTACGTATTTGGGATCAAGGGTGAGTTGTCTATTATTTTCTAGTTTGTTTTGAAGTATGTCAACACTCATTAGGTAGTAATGCCCGTCTTGATAGATTGGAAACAAAAACTACAAAACAAAACAACAAAAGTTATATAGCCCTTATACACGTAAGTTAAAATGAAGTACAAGTGGCTTTTAACAACATGAACTCACCATGTCTATCTCACTCCAAAGAAAGTGGGGAGAAATTTCGAAATCTCCTACCATATTGAACCGTTCAAAGCACGCGCTCCGATCCCCCAAAGGCGACACCACAGTGTCCAACTACCACATAAAAAAAAAAAAAGAACAAATCAAGAATAAGCTAATGCAGACAAAATAGTGGGAAGTCACAACACCATAGGGCAATACCGTGGTGTTAATTGAAGCGAAAAACCGACAATGAACATCTTTTTTGTTAAACAATAGAATACCTAGAAAGCTCAACTTGTATTCGTATATGTTCTGTGTTTATATGTACAAGAGAGTAGAGCTATTTATACAAGTGTAGAACTAACCCTAGCCACAGATTCCTAACACTAAAACCTAAGGCTAAGAGTAGATTTCTCAACTAACACCCTATATCTCTAACACCCTCCCCCCTCAAGTTGGAGCATAGATTTCAATCATGCCCAACTTGTTACATATGTATCACATGAACCATAAGACTCCACATCTAGAACCATAAGTCTTGAACCACTTGAACCTTCGAACCATGTTGTGCCAAGTCAGTCCACAATGCACCTTGTCACACCAACAAAGCTACAAACCAAGCCAAACACCACAACCACAACGCACCTGTCTCTCACACCCCACACCCTTATCACCGCTGCTTAACACCGTAGCACACCAGCCACTCACTCTACAAACCCTTATCACCGCTGCCTAACACCAGTGTTTTCCCGTTTTCTTGTTGCGTGCACACAAACTGGTTCCTCCTGAACCATTCTTCTTCAGCCGTCGGCCTTCCACAATAGCCGCGACATATGCCAAGTCCACACCACCCCTGGCACCTATGCTGCTCATTACTGCAACACCCCTGTACAAGGATTGCCTCAACTCTCACACCCTGGCACTACTCCAAAAATGATACTAACCTCATATTAAATTAACTTAAACAAACGGCAACAAAACGATAAACCAAACACAAGCCATCAAAACTTATTGACACGACAAACCAAATAACTCAAAAACTGAACTTAAAGACCAAATCAAATTAAAACAACCTCACAAAATAAACCAACCAAACTCAAAAAATCCATTGCCCAATTATTCCTTATTAGCTTCGTCATTAACCATCCATGATCCAATGCAAACCTACTGCCTCAGGTTCGCTTCTCGCACCACTTTCAAAACATCTTTCACAGGTGGAAACCATACACTCTGGCCACCCATCTACACAGTTCACAAACCTTCATCTTCTCTAGAAAGAAAACCAAACCATTCCTCTGTTTCTGCCTCGTCAATGTCAAAGCAAACCAACTCCTCTGAACAAGTGTGGCACAACCCATCTGAAGCAATATTCTGCACAACCCCACGAGTCGAACGAACCAATTTTTCGCTGAAAAGGTCACCAGAAAAGGCCTCACGTGCCTCCACGTGCCGGCGCGTGTTCGCCAAAGCTTCGGTCAGCGGAGGTGTGTGGCAGCTCCGTTGGCTACTCCGCTTCCTATGGCGGCGTCGCCTCCTTGCGCAAATCAATGCCCACTAGGCTCTGATGCCATGTTAAACAATAGAATATCTAGAAAACTCAACTTGTATTCGTATATGTTCTGTGTTTATATGTACAGGAGAGTATAACTATTTATACAAGTGTAGAACTAACCCTAGCTAGGGGTGAGCATCGGTCGATTTTCAGTTAATAACCGAACCAATACTCATAACCGAACCGACCGAAAACTGAAATTTTCGGTTGGTTACGGTTAGGGATGGTAACGGGGCAGGGCGGGGACGGGGACGGGGACTCCCCATCCCCGACGGGGATTTGAAAGTGGTCCCCATCCCCATCCCCGACCAATTTTTAGTCAAAATCTTAAATTAGTGTAATTTTTAATTTTAAAAAATAGAAACTTAAGTCTTATATATATATATAATTTTTTTAATTATAGTAATGATTCGGGGACGGGGCGGGGCGGGGATGGGTATCTATCCCCGTCCCCGTCCCTGTCCCCGACGGGGAATAACATGTATTCCCCGTCCCCGTTCCCGATCCACGAAATTTTTCCCCATCCCCGTCCCCAACGTGGATTGGGGACGGGGACGGGGCACATTGCCATCCCTAGTTACGGTCGGTTATTTTTAACCGAACTTAATTACGTTACGGGCTGTAATTTCTTATAAATATTTGTCTAAACTCAAAAAGTTTAACACTAAAAACACATTACTAGTTGAAGTAGTCAATCAATAACATAAAAATTTTCAAAATCAAATGTCCACAAGTGATACAAATTACAAGTCTAAGTATCAACAATCCATAACTTAAAATTTTAGCATACTGCCAATGTGCCAATTTGCTCATTATCCAGAATAAAGGCAATAACACAAGATTCATGCTTTACTGTTTAGTTTAATTTAATTAGATGGATTTCCTAACTACAGACCATAACTTCATGCTTTACTGGTTTAGTTTAATTTAATTAGATGTTGTACTGTGTATGTTTTTAGTAAAACAAATGACACAAGCACTACACCAAAAAGGTTATTTAGTGGCGGTTAATTTGTTATTTAGAGGCGGTTCAAAACCGCCACTAAACTGTTTAGAGGCGGTTTTCCAACCGTGTCTAAATAGTGTGTCGCGAAGGATTTAGAGGCGGTTTTAGACAAGTGTGGGAATTAATGAAAAACTTATTTAGAGGCGGTTTTTAATGCATTTAGTGGCGGTTTTGTTATCGTCGCGAATAATCAATTATTTTTGTCTAAAGTTTAGCGACTTACATAACCGCCACTAAATTATTTTATTTAATTTTACTTTAAATATTAGCGACGGTTAATAACCGCCGCTAAATTAAGTTTTAGTTTTTAAATTATTTCTTATCTAATTGTAATGAAATTTTTGAACTGACATTAAAATTTTTCATTCTATTTTAATTTTTATTTTTATAATCCTCATCAAATTAATTTTTTTTTTGTTTTTTTTGATAAATCTCTACATTCAAATTTGCATGGCAACCACAAACAAACTCTATATATACATTTAATTGAAAAGAAAATTAATTGTAATGAATATTTGTCAAATATTATCAAACAATATTCATGTACAACCAACCGTCTACATATTAATTGAACTGTATACATAACTGAAAAATATTTTAAATGAAAAATATAAAGCAACATAGACGATGAATATCATTTTTCACCCTCGATGAGAATTGAGGGTCATAACTTTTCCTTGTAGTATTGTGAATCTTCGAGGACTCAAACAACTGAGGAGCTTGGAGAGTATGGCACTGGTGGTATGTATTCATACAACCTTCAGCTGAATACCCTACAACAGATAATATACCCTACATTTTCTGTTTAAGTAGAAGAGAATGTGAATAACACAATGGATTTTGATAGGATTCCAACTTCCAGTCTATCAATTTGCTTTGGATCAACCTCATCCTTCTCAACAAGTGAAGTAACAGCAGTCAAACTGTAAATCAGCAAATGAATAGGTTGGACCAGATCACATAAAGACAATATTTTGCAAAAGTGAAGTTATTCTACCACACAAGAAGTGAACGGCCCCCTCCTTTGTCCCCTGCCAAGCGCAAAAGGAATTGAAAATCAATATAAACAAATTAGAATGCTAATGAAGTTAGCAAATGAATTTTACTAACCTTAAGTTTGAAACTTGATAAGGGGACAATATTACCATCATTAATGCAATAAATGGAAGTTTCATTTCACCTGAAAATAAAGAAGTTGGATGGCCAATCTCAGGTATCTTTAATATGAGCATCTTTGACAACTCAAAATTGGTATTGCCACTTGTTCGGTTCAATTTCCATGCAATGCAGTAAGTCAACTGATTTTATCAATTCTTAATTGTTATTCTTTTCCTTCTATTTTCCCTTCTAAAAATGTTAGGAGAATAAGATTTATTTTTTGAAACAAGATTAGTAGTATTAACTTTAGAATTTGAAATTTCTCATTATGAAAAAGATGAATACTGCAACATTTTTACTTGTTAAAGAAATGAAATAAAATGCCAAAGAAGAAAACTTATTCAATATTAGGCTCACTATGGGTGACGTCCTCCGTGTTCATTTCATTGTCTTAAGTTAACAAGCAGGAAAAAAGCCTAGAATTTCTATCTTACATTTCTAAGATTGCTAAAACAGTCAACTCCATGTTTCAAATAATGTCGATTGGGCATACTATAATACTTAAAGATTGACCAATATAACAAAGCACAGAAACTGCCATAAAACTTACTAGGAAAGAAGAAGAAAAGGAGAATAAGCAGTGCTGAGGATGCCGTCCAAAAGCCATACTTACCCCTGCGAATCAATGTTCAATTTGTTTATTGAGGCTAGGAATTTAATAGCATACACGCACTCACCATGACGATAAACCACAAAAATTAAGGAGAGAGGCTTAAAGTATAATATATTTAACATTGTTCACTAGAAATTTTATTTAATACTAACAAATATCCAAAATACTGAGATTGTGATGTACAGTGTGTTGTACAATGTCATGTTTAGAAAAGTAAAAAAGGAAACAATATACCTGAAGAATGATCTCCGGTGTTAAGTTAAAGGTAATCCTATTTGGCTAAATAAACAACAAAGATAAGTATCATAGTGTCACAAACTCTGCATAAGAATATGAAAGGACGGACAAAACATGTAAGAATAACAAATTTTAAAAAATATCATACAATTTGAACCTGTTAACAACAATATAAGAAAGAAATAGCCAAGAGTATATTGAGATTTGAGAAAAAATAAAATTGTTTACTGGGGATCAACTTCTCAGCTTGACAAGTAATTACTTCCAATTGTAATTATAATTAAGCATTCTCTGATTCAGTACAAAAATGTCACACCCAGAGAAACCAGGATTCTTTTACTGGCTTTAACTTCATATAAAAATGCAATTTTTTTCTGAATGATGTAAAGAAAATTTTATTAAATCAATGAGTCGTACGAAAATGAAATACTCCATTATGGAAAAATACACAAACGCAGAATCAGTACTAGAGAACATGCTTGAAATCATCCTTATTTTTTTCCCACAACATTGTTATTAACCTCAGGAACATTTTCACAAACAGGTAACAGGCAAACTAGTGTTCTATTACTAGAGAACATATTGAGACTAATTTTACAAAACATAAAAAATATTATGCACTTCTTAGAACCTGATCGCTGGAAGTTGAAGGAATATTAACACAAATCCTCTTTTCTCCCCTCAAATATCCAGATTAATAATTGCCCGCATTCTCTACCAAAAAGATCAAAGCAGTAGTTATATAAAATTGAAAACTCAAATAATTGCAATTAAAATATCAAATATGAATAATATAGCACTTAATTACCTTGTACCTGCGAACAATGACGACGGATCAGAGCTGAGGGCACAACCGCGACCTTTGACGATGACTACGATGGAGGCCGCAACGGTGACAACAGCGATGACCGTGGCCTGCTATACAAAGACCGGCGACGAATCCGCCGATTGAGCTGAGTGCGAAGAAATTGCCGACGAACCCTGCTACAATCGCTATGTTTCATACATTTGGGCGAAGAGAATGAGAGAGGGGGAATAGTGAGAGATTTTAGGGATTGAAGAAGGAGAGACGGGATAAGAGACTGAATTTTAGTGATTTAACAGTTAAGAATGGAGGATATATACATTATACAAGGAAAATTTTAAAAGCAGGGAAAGTTAGCCGCTTATTTTTAGTGAGGGTTTATATAACCGCCGCTAAACACTTATTTAGCGGCGGNCCGCCGCTAAACACTTATTTAGCGGCGGTTATAATAAACTGCCGCTAGTATTCTGTCGTTAAATGACTGTTTTTTAGTAGTGAAGCTTCATGATTTACTGGTTTAGTTTAATTTAATTAGATGGATTTACATTTACTAACTACAAACCATAACTTAGAAGTTTATTAAAATGTGTGGGCTTCTTCCTCGGTTTTTCGGTCGGTTTTTAATTTTTTTCGGTCAAAACCGATAGCCGACCGAAAAACTGAAATGACCGATTTTTTTAAGGGTCATAACCGATAACTGACCAAAAACCAAAATTTTCGGTAGGTTCGGTTATCGGTCATCGGTTTTCGGTCGGTCCGGTTTTTTTTTTTGCTCACCCCTAACCCTAGCCATAGATTCCTAGCACTAAAACCTAGGGCTAAGAATAGATTTTTCAACTAAGACCCTATATCTCTAACAATTTTTATGACCCATCTCCTCATTGTTTAACATAGTTGACCACGCATCTATGATTGCCAAACGGACATTGGCATCCTCCAATAATGAAAGGAAGTCTTCACACAATGCCGTCTTGTCCTCATATGCAAACAGTACCGCGTCCATACACTCACAACACACCAACTTACCTGCGTGGTGCGAAACATAGGAGTAACGTGCAACTGTCTAAAGCCCAAAACAACACTAATACAACATACCTGCTCAAGTTCATCACGTCCAGCAATCACCCCCAAATAATAAAACTAGTGGGCGTGATAGTGGGGTCTGTGTAACTGGGCCCAAGTGCTCAGATATTAGCCATGTGTTTGTAGCATTAGGCCAAGGCACAACACGCGCCCTAGGGCCACGTTTTAACGGTGCCCCATTTACAATACTCTTATCAAATGCTCTACCCATTCCATGTACTTGGGATTCAAACGAATAGCAATAACTATGTGACGTGCGTTGCGTCTAGTATAGTCAATCACGTACAGTATAAACGGCTCTACCTATGCCGGGGGGGGGGGGAGGG
>NC_044926.1:19279343-19285476 GCF_003576645.1 Ipomoea triloba | reverse complement strand
TATGCCGGGGGGGGGGGGGTAGTGAACTCGTTGTGCTCCTCCAACTTGTCCTTGTCAAACCCATGTAGGGAATCTATGGTAACCTACAACCAAAATTAGGGGGGAGGGAATAAGCACAACGCCCATGAAGCCCAACACAACCAAATTCCAAGTATTACAACGCTAACGGGCACTAAACCCCCATGCATAAACCGTGGTGTTGCTAACACGCCCCACCGCTCGGCACAAATTCGATCGGTCTGGCCCCGAAACATTACTCAGTGGTAAACTCTTTGCACACCCCAATATCATTAGGTGCAACAAGTGTCCGACACTCTTGGGTCAGCCAGAGGCTAAAGCTAGGCACGTCGACCAAGTTTCTCCTCTTTATGATGGCCTTTTCTACTTCTTCTAACACAACTATATTGTCAGGGTCCGCCCAAAAAGCATCATCGTGCTGAGAAAACGTTTGCTCCACTGGGTTTTCAAAACTTCTCGCAACCCTAAAAGAGTTTGTGTTGCTTCAAGAACCAACTTAAAGTTTATTGGGTCTCCGGTGGCCTGTTGTGGTGCCTCACCCACCATCTCAACAATCTCCATTATTATCGTCGCCAGGAGTTTTGCTTTTGTCGCAAAACGATCAACAAATCCCTGAACAGTAACAACCATGGAAAGGAATTATGCCCATAAAAAGAATGTTAACACGGCATAAAAAACACAATTTAGTATAGGAATTAATGTGTGTTTTCTTGGCTGGCTATGATGATGCTTCCGCCTTTGTCTGAATAAATGGAATGGAGTTGGTATGTTGCTAATGTGCTAGTATAACACATTGTGAGCAATTTGCCCCCATCCTTACTTGATCTGGAAAAATGCAATATGAGCCTATTAGCCTAATAGCTACAACCTAATATTGTTACTTAGTTAGCTGTTTACTTAGTTAATCTTGCATAATATTGTTTTATGTTTTGATATTAACAGGAAGAAGATAGAGTAGTGTTTTAATATTGTTTCTGAGTGCTGAACTGCTGTTTGCTGACTGCTGACGGCTAATTTGCTTTTGCTGAAAGTTTAACTTAGATTTTTGTATAATTAGACACTTAATGTTTGCTAATTGCTATGATTGTAAATTGTAATTTGTAAGTTATAACTTCTTATTTTGTTTAATTTAGAATTTTATAAGTTAAACTTAAATTGTAACTTCTAAGTTGTAAATTATTTTGTTTACTAAGAAAGTTAGAACTTAGAAGTTAGAAGAGGCTGAATAGTGAATAGCCTTATTAGTTATTACAATATTTGTAATTTATAAAGTAGTATTTTGTTTCAGTTTTTATTAACTTTTTTCTAAAAAATGTTTTAAAATTTATTTTAAAATTACTTTAATTATATCTGATCACAAACCGAAATTCGAATTTGAATAACCGTAATCCGAATTAAAATATCCTATAGGTTATAGCGTACAAAAATGAAGGGGCGGGTGACTAAAATTAAATTCGAACACCGTTCGGATAGACGGATGGAGATCCGTCCGTATCCGACCGATGCACAGGTCTACCAGAGCCTAAGACGAGGTGGCTATCTTGATGAATGGTTGGAATGTGAAGACAAACTTTTTGGCGGAGACGGCTAATAAAGACGGTAAACATAAGTCTTCATCCTCTGCTTCTTCTTCTTCCCCGAGCTCTCTTTCTGCTATCTTGAGCGCGAAGCTCTGGAAATGCAGTTGTAGGTGAAAAAAATTTAAATTCTTTAGCTTAAGGAAAAAACGACCAATATCACCAAATATGTATTAGCTTAGCAGAAACACTTTTTTCATACATCAACTTCTATTTCAGTGTCCATAGAAGCCAGCTCTAATGAAGGTGAGTGGCATGCATCTTCCTCTCATTTTCAACAACATCCCTTCCTCTTTGAACTTCGTCGTGCATGGTATCGACCTCAACTTTGATCGCCTGAAACTATTTCACTTTCGAGAGAATCCTCAGCAGCTCATCGCCGATCGCCTTCATCTGAGTAGTAATCTCTCTACGGTGGGCGGTCAATTTCTCAACATCGGCGGTCACTTGGGTCCACTGAGTTCGGAGCTTGTCGGCAACGCTGATATCAACTTCCATTATAAGCGACTTCTCGTAGACCTCGGTCACTTGAGAATTCACCTCGGCCTTGACGACGAAGGCGGTGAACGAGAGGTGCTGGAACTCCTACTTGGTAGCGGCGAGCTCCTGCTTGAGCCCGGCACATGAGACGGCTAGGCACATGTTTTCGTAAAATTTGAAGGTAAATTTGTCTTTTCAACTATTTTTAGTTGATAATTTGGCCGGAGTGATTGAAATTGATAAAGATTGCATAGTTAGTATTAAATTGATAGTTTTGAAAATCGTGAACTGCAATTAACAACACCCTAAGTAAATTATTTTCATAAATCATAAATATATAGAGCAAATACCAATTTTGGTCCCACGAGTATTAGTAAAATGATAGTTTTGGTCCACATGTTTAATTCATACCAATTTTCATCCACGACTATTGTTTTAGTACCAATTTTCATCCACGACTATTGTTTTAATGTCAAAATTCATCACGGCGGTCACTCATTCGTTTTAAGACGTGTCAAAATCTAAAATTTTAAGTGTATTTTCGTCATTTTTAACTTAAGATCTGATGGATCTCAGCGCTGCACTATGCTTACTTCCTAGGGGTCACCCATCCTGTGATTCCACAGAGTTCCTTGGCTATCTGGTTGTCATATCCCACTTAAAACCAATTGGTGATAAGTAGGTGGACATTAACCATTTAACCACATCCCTCAATGGTAAGCCACAACGCCACGTCTTGAATCGAGTAGGGGCTGAACTCGGCCAACCTGGCCGACACCCAACAAGATCCCAATTTGAGCATGAATAATGAGATTTAAGCCCTAAGATCGATCCCTATTCGCAGTTCTCCTCCTCATCCTACCTTAATTTGAGGAGGGGAATTGTGAATTGAGATCGATCTTAAAGCTTAAATCCCTTCATTCATGTTCAAATTAGGATCTTAAATTAAAAAAGACGAAAATACCCTTAATAACTTTATATTTTGGCCTATCTTAAATGGATGAGTGATTAATGTGATGAATTTTGGCACTAAAATAATAATTGTGGATGAAAATTGGTAGTAAAATAGTCGTGGATGAAAATTAATATGAATTAAATATGTGGACCAAAACTGTCATTTTGTTAATACGTGTGAGACCAAAATTAGTATTTAGTCTGAATATATAGGGAAAAGGGTCAAATAGACCCATGAACTTTACTCAAAAGTGCAATTAGACCCTCCAACTTTATAAAAGTGCAATTAAACACTTGAACTTGTCAAAATGAGTCAAACAAGCCTAATTTACCAGTAACCAACAAGTTACCGATAAATTATTGACGTTGACCACCATTGACCGGCTGCTATTACTATTCACCACCGGAAAATTAAAAAAAAAAAGACCTGCCGTGTATTTCCGGTCGTCTTTTCCCAGAGAAGACGACCAGACGTCGTCTTCTCCAAGAGAAGACAACCAGTCCGATCGTCCTCTCCATTGGAGAAGACGACCAGTTCGGTCATCTGCTGGTCATCTTCTCCCATTGGAGAAGACGACCAAGGTCGACCGGAGAAGGTTTTTATTTTTTGTCGCCGGAAATTCTTTTTTTCGCCGGAATATCGCTAGAATTTTAAATGACCGGTTATTTCAAGTGAATAACCGGCTACTGGGTTTAGACGCCCCAAAATGACAAGTTCAAGTGCTTAATTGAACTTTTTTAAAGTTGGATGGTCTAATTGTATTTTTGAGTAAAGTTCAAGGGTCTATTTGGCCCTTTTCCCGAATATATATATATATATATATATGAGTAGAGAGTAAAAAATAGAATAAAAAGTGGGAGTATGCATGATATTACTCATAAACAAAGTTTAGGGTGTGTTTGGTTCGCACATGGGAATCGGAATCGGTATGGGTTTCAAATACTTGGTAAGGGTAATGGGTTTTGGTGAAAGTATTTTAAATGTTTGGTAGTAGGGTGGAATGAGAATGATTATTAATAGTTGGGGAAGAAAGGAGGAAGGGAAATGAAACCCTTATTTCATTAGGGTATGAGTTTTCCAATTAATGGGGTATTCCAAACTTATAGTAATATCCTAAAAACCTATCAACCAAACAATAACAATCACTTTGATACCCATACCTTATGCCTAAACCCACCAACCAAACACACCCTTAGTTTGGATTTTATTGGCCTTTCTCCCTTTTTGCCATACCTTATGCCTAAACCCACCAACCAAACACACCCTTAGTTTGGATTTTATTGGCCTTTCTCCCTTTTTGCCATACCTTATGCCTAAACACACCAACCAAACACACCCTTAGTTTGGATTTTATTGGCCTTTCTCCCTTTTTGGCATACCTTATGGCTAAACCCACCAACCAAACACACCCTTAGTTTGGATTTTATTGGCCTTTCTGCTCTGATTTTGTTTCTTTCTCAATGATGACCGGGGAATGCTCTTTGAGTTCTTTGTATGTAAATCTGTTTCCATCTTTTTTCCTTTTGTTCTCAGAAACCCTAGCCTCCGAACTACTCGTTTCTTTGTTTTGCGAAACATCTTCCTTGGCTATGTTTTTCTCCAAATTTTCTTTTAACTCGGGATTTTCTTTAGTATGTTTTGTTATGAGGAATTGGTCAAAAATGGAGTTTGGGAAGAAGCGGAGAAGTGTGTTGGCCTTCACAAGTCTTGACAATAATAGATTTTCAAATGGAAGTGTTCTGTGAGGTATTTCTTCTTCTGCCTCTCCTTTTTTAGTCTTTTCACTCCCACAAAACTTCATTAACAAAGGATTTTAGTAATTAGTAATTAATAGTTTTTAAGGGTTTGTGGAAAATGGCAAAGAATGAGGATTGTAGAGTGTTCGATGAAAGTTCTTAATTGTTCGTGTGAAACAATTGCAGTACTTTGTGTTCTTCTTTTGCATTTTTTAAGTGTCTTTAAGAGTGGATCACTAACTTCTCATAATTGGTATTCCCATTTGGTCATCTTGTTTTGCTGAAATTTTCCTAAATATATATGAATTAATACAACCTACACTAGAATCTCTATTTAAAAAAAAAATACATATACCAAATCAAGTTCTAAAAAGCATGTTATTGTGGTCTAAATATGTCTCCTCAGCTGTGTTGCAATATAGTAAATAGTAATTAAGCTCACGATAGAATGTTCATTTAATGGTATAGTATAAACTCTTCTCCCAAACGGTTGAATCCCCAACCCCAAGGGGTCCGACACCCTGGCTCTACAGAGTATGTGGGAGGTCGGTGGCTTAGCAGACAGGGCTAAATGCCGGTGCGCACAAGGTGTATGAACTCTACAGTGTATGATGTGTATGCAATATATAAACTTGACATTTATATTAAGTTTCTCTTTCTCATTATTTTATTGTGGATAAAGAGAGAAAGAGGGAACTCCTAGAGGAAAATTCAAAAGAAAAACTAAGTTAGCCATGAATGGCTTGTGTTTAGGCATTGAATAGAACTTAAGAGTCTTCTATGAGGCACTGCAAAATGAGCTAGCTGGCTTTGAAGAAGATCAGTGAGTAATCAGTTTAATTTCATTGCTCACTGTCATATGCCTAACTATTTTGGTCCAACTTAATTTAACGAGTTTTGACTCATTCATTGCAAGTTGTGATGGTAGATGGGATCCTTTGAACAAAAACATGAAGAAGGCAATAATTTAATTTATATAGGTCTCACAACATTGTACCATCTTAGATATATGATTAAAATTTTGTTTCCATATCCTTGAAAACTTTTGCCAAGTAAAGTGGTATTTATTATATTAATTTAGTTTTATGATAAAAAGTTACAGATTGCCGTAAAAATGGTCCAAAATTTTATTTTTCAAATAGAAGTTAGTTTTTAAGAAAGTAAAAATGTTTGAAACCCACCAGATTGACATGTGTACTAGATAAGTTCATATTTGGTAGATTTACACACACACACACACACACACACACACACACACACACACACATATATATATATAATTTTTTTTCTTTCTTTGGCAAAGAGATAAGTACAATGTACTACTACTTTTTTTTTTTTTTTTTTTTTTTTTTTTTTTTTTTTTTTTT
>NC_044926.1:19216789-19278413 GCF_003576645.1 Ipomoea triloba | reverse complement strand
TTTTTTTTTTTTTTTTTTTTTTTGTTTTTTTTTGTTTTTTAAGTTCATTTGATTTTATAAAATACATTTTATTTCTGATGGAAGATTGGATATAAGTCTAAGGATTTAATGAAAAGTTCATTAAGTTATAATTTCATTTAGTGGGAGAAAATTATTTTACTTCAAATTAACGAACAAAAGAAAAACAAGATACTCCATAGAGAAACTATGACCTACTTTGTGTCTAGCCAATACAATAACATATACAAGGTAAAATACTAGATGTTGAGATAAAGAACTATTATCATTCATATGGTAATTGAAATACATACTTTGTTCACCATATTCATTCATATGTATTTTAATCCAACCATATTTATAGCAAAAGCAGCCAAAAGTCTCATGTGACGTAGGCTCTGTTTGGGAGAGCGGTGTGGTTAGAGTGGTTAGAGTGATGGTGGTAAATTTGGAGCTGTGAAGATTACGTTAGCGCAGCTAGATTTGTGGAAAAAGTATTTGTTTAGAAAAATATTGGCGGCGGTGAAATTGGAAGGCTAAATGACTAATATAGAATTATAGACATTTATATATAATATATATAAAGAATAAACTTTTACATTAATAAATTAATGTTCACTTAGAGATTTAAAAAAAAATTATTTTCATTTATAATATGTGGGATGCCCATATTGCCCATTTTTGCTAAAGGGAGCATGAGGCTCCACTATAAAAGGAAGCCTCATGCTCCCAAATTGAATTGAATTGAATGGCTCCAAGTAGTGCCTCTACCCTTTGGGCAGAGTAATAATAAGCACTTTAATTTTTTAAATTAAAATGACGGCGTTTTGGTCTTTTGGAAAATTTCTCCAAATGCCTGCAGTTGTTCCTATTGGAACCTTTTGGGTCCAATGGGAAAATGACCTATAGTGGTCAGGGACTCAGGGCGATGCGTTGGGGCAGTCAACCACCACAAATGCATTTTAACCAAACACCTTTTTTTGGCGTTTGGGGCAGTCGAACACTCCAATCGTCCAAAAAGCTCTCTCAAATTGGACCTTAATTGGTTTGATGTAGTGAACTACCTAGTGACTGAGTACTAAGTAACATACAACATACTTGATCCATCATTTTGATATGACACAGATGTTTCAAACTCTTGAGTTTGAGTCAACTTTGGTTTGAATTTTTATTTGATGTTTTTGAAGGATTGCATTAGAGTGGTGAAGACACTGTGAGAAGAGAGCAAGAGTTGCACTGGCTTGATCAGGTAATTGTGTTAATTTCAATGGTTATTAGGGATTAAAAGAAAAAAATCTCTGGAAAATGTTGCAGACTGTGCTTTGCTCATTTCCAAGTTATCAGAAAGGTTTTAAGATACAAGTAACATTCATATTAGATCATGATATCCTCCCATGAGAATAAAATAATTTTCTTAGGGTAGGTTAGGTGACTAGAGAGTATACATGAAAACTCGAAAGCAATGACCCAGCAAAGGAACAATCATACTTGTAGAAAACACAGGTTTAAATTCCTGATTTACATCAGAGTAATATGTAATTTAGATTTCCATTGTAAAAATATCTATTGCAAAGGTTTAAAAAAAGCAATTATCCTCGTACATACAACAATAATTAAGAAACAGATTTGAAAATTTTTTGAAATCATAATATTGCTAATACTACAAGAGTGATTGTTAATTCCACACTTGTATGTTCTTTGATTTGAATACTGCCATAAGAATCCAATGATAATGTAAATATTAACTTGTATATGCGGAAGTTAATTAGGATTTAACAATGTTCATTACAATTACAACATGGGCTATGACTTTTTATGGCTCAGTGAGATTGCATAATGCTGAGGACTTGAGGAGTAAATAGTTCTTAGTTCAGTACTTCACCAGCAAAATTTTAATTTCATGGTTTCTGATGTGAAATGAAAATGTGCTTGTACCAATGTAATTTACAATACTTTCTCCTTGTTATTGGAGTTTGCTGTTTAAGAATGAAGCATATTTTATTTTGGATCCTAGGAGATTGATAGTAGTATATTACAAACCAATTTCTATATTGGTAAAACTAATCCAGAAAATCATAATCATAAATACCAAATAAAGATTGAGCCCCCATTCCAATTTTGATTATCGCTGTTCACTTCTAAACTTACATATGTAGCAATTTTAGAAATTAAAATATCCACGAGTCATCTGCCAAGTATTTGTTAGTTTTTAATGCAGAAAATTATCCATGAATCGTGTCAAAGTTTGGAAATTTTGTGCCGAACACAGATGCCGGGCATTCACCTACGTGTAACGCACATACCACCTCTAGTGTGTCTCTGTGTTGGTGTGTGTATATATATATATATATATATATATATATATATATATATATATATATATATATATATATATTTGCTATTTATAGAAATAGGCTTTTTTTGGTATAGTGTTTGTCTTATCTATAAATTAGTAAATATTTTGTGTTTGTTCTATAGCTTATTACTTTTTAGTTATTCCAAAAAGATATAAATTTGAATAAAAAATATGTTCAACAAAGTTGAAACATCATGATATTCACCCGGTTAATAATTAATAGAGATTCACCCAACTATATGAAATGATGATTTGGGTAACATAAATGACTACAACATTGATTAGTTATAATACAATTAATGTTTACTAATGAACATAAATGTTTACCCTCTTCTCAGAAAAATAATAATTTCTCTAAAACTATGAATATAAGTGTCAACTACAGCCGTTACAACAAGTTTGTTAAAAGTTATGCATTGTGGAAGGCGTCAAAAATGTTATAATACTGTTTTAAATGAAAGGTGTTAAAACTTGGCTTGCAAATGACAGTAGCTATATATATCATGATGATATCTATATCTATCTATCTACCTATCTATCTATATCTATATATCTATATATATATATATATATATATATATATATATATATAGTAAAGCCAAAATTAGGAAAGAAGTAGTTTTGAAGTACACGTTGTCTAGCTCACATCCCAACCCAAAAAAACAAGAAGAAGACAAAAGGAAGTAAGAAAAGCACCTCCTTCACCTTCATCCCTATCTCACATCCAACGCTTTCCAGCTTGCATCCACATCCATACCTTTATCTCTATCTCTATCTCTCTGTCTCTCTCTTTGTATATATATACACCCACAGCTCCCATGTTAATGCACAGATACAGTTACTTAAAGAGCTAAGCAAGAGTTTCTTTACAAAACACCATAATGAATCCAGTTACTCTAGTAGTTTTCATACTATTATGCAGCTCTGATGCCACTACATTTGCTCTATCTGCCCAGACTATGCACAAGAAGTCTTCTAGTTTAGGCCGCCAGGAGCAGAGGAAGAGGAGCCTTCTGGCAAATGGGCTTGCTTTGAAGCCTCAGATGGGGTAAGTTATTAGTTTCAATTTTAGTGTATGCATGTAGTTCAAGGTTGTGTGGTCGAGTGATACCTACAACTTTTAGGAATTTTTATTGTAAAATGACACTATGATTGAATTTGTTACCCTTTTTTTTTTTTTTTTTTTAAATTTTTCATTTATATATTTATTCTATAGCTATCGAAATTCTAACCTTCAATATATGTTGTTGTGTGGTTGATTAGATGGAGCGCCTGGAACCATTTCCATTGTGACATTAGTGAAACCTTAATTCAAGAAACTGGTCAGCATATTTTCTTTTGATGTAACCTTAATTTGAGATACTGTTATGTTTCATTCCTATGAGCACTGGTATCACAGTTTTGAGAAAAAAAAAATAGTAGTAATACTTCATAAATCCCATTTTGTATGTTTTGTTTAGTTAATGGAACACCATTCAAATTATTAATAATTTAATTTAATTTCTTGTAATATTTCATTTAATAATATTGAACAAAATTTGTACGTGTAAAAAATATATTAAATGTTCTATTAAACAAAAAAGAACTGTTTAAGAAAAAAAATAGTTTGGGCAATGAATAGTAAATAGCACCGCTAAGGGCCAAAGTATTTGCTATATTTAAAAATTATATTATGTATATGTGTGTGTGTGTAATTGAAATATGAAATGGTCTACTTTCTTATTTTTTATTTTTTCTTTAATGTGGAAGCTGATGCAATGGTCTCAACTGGGCTTGCTTCCATGGGATATCAATATATCAATATCGGTAAGATAAGATATGTGTGTGTGTGTGGTTTTTTTCCTATGCCGTCTATTTTGGTGCCTCCAAAAAAAAAAAAAGGAAGAAGAAGAAAGTAGCAAAATATTTTGAACATATTAAATGGTTGATAAAAGAATAAAAAGAAGTGTTATATGAAAAAGTTACCCCCAATTTTTATTTTTTGAATGGAAGCACCATAGTAGATCTTTCCCTACACACACAAACACATATATATTCATCACTTCTTGACTATTAATAATCCTTATTCATCGGTTCAGATGACTGTTGGGCTGAACAGAATCGCGACGAGAAGGTAGGGGAATAATACTTTGTATGTCTTTTATGCATAAGTAGTGTTTCTTTCCACAAACCATATTTTCTAATTAACTAAGGGAACTTATTTTTGTATTAAAATCAGCAAAAAAAAAAAAAAAACATGAGGGACAAGAAACTTCCCATACTATTTGCCATTAGGGAGATTATTTGCACCAAATTTTAAATCACGTGATTTGTCTTTTATATGGCATGTGTCATTCTCTCGCATATGTATTAGTCCATCCATTTGTATATTGACCCGGTGCACCTGAATTAACTAATGTATTCGTATTATTTAGGTTATACAAAAGATCCTTCACAAATAGTATTACTTGCATGTACAAAATACTTACTATTGGTAACAATTTATTGTTGGCAGGGGAACTTGGTTTCTAAAGCCTCTACATTTCCATCTGGGATCAAAGCTTTAGCAGATTATGTTCATAATAGAGGGTTGAAGCTTGGAATTTACTCTGATGCTGGGTAAAAATAAACCTGTATCTACCTAATTGATGGATTCTAATAAATTACCATCCTAGTTTCATATGGACATATAGATAGATTGATCTGTAATATGAATATAGAACCTGAGATAACTAATTGCATCTAGTTTTTCTACTTCTGCAGGACTCAGACATGCAGTAATACTATGCCTGGATCATTGGGATATGAAGAGCAAGATGCAAGAACCTTTGCCTCTTGGGTACATAATAAAAACTATTATTTTTTCACTACCAAAAACGTACTGTGTTACAAATGCACTGTGTCTGACAACCCATGATTCATTGCTAAATATTGCCCTCTAGTTAAAATGGCAACATAAAACTTTGTAATATATTTCAATACGAAACATTCTATATGCTTCAAAATTTTGTGCACCATGTAACATGATAATTTCATATGACAAATGCATAGTATAAGAAGTTAATTCATAGGTACCCAAAAGTGGGTGCATATGACAGCTTTCATACTTATGAACTACTGAGAATTAACTGACTATGAATGAATTAAATTAAGCCATCATGCAAAATTTAATGTAAGTTCCATTATCTTCTCAATACTTCATTGATTCGGACTTTTCATGATAAAGGCCTAATCAGGAAGCTATTTGTAATTATTTTTCTTTATATATCTAATTTCCTAAATAATGGCCATGAATAGATACTAACTTCCGGTTCCTTTATGCTCTTAATTAGGGAGTTGACTATCTTAAGTATGACAACTGTAACAACAACAATGAGAATATGAAGGACAGGTATACATTGTGCTGCCCTCTTTTGTGCATATATGTTGATCAAGATTGGTTTTGATATTCATTGGGTTCATACAATCATTTGAGTCAGGACTTATAGTATATCAATTGCAAATTTGCACAACTTATACCATACATGACTCCTAGTTTCACTAGCTAGGTTTGTATCATGTAGATTATTGTCACATTTGAACTTATGTCCAAATCGTGTTTGAACATAACAATTATCTTTATAAGATTCAATATTTAGTATAATGTTAACTGCACTTGTATTAGATGTGCATTATATTAGGGAGCATATAATTATATGAGTGTGCACACTCATAGCTTCCCAATAATCCAATTTGAGAGCCCATACTCTGGGTATTTAGCATGCATTCACTATATATTTATTTATTTATCTCTGTGAAAATAGGTATGGTAAAATGAAGCAGGCTCTGCTCGACACTGGAAGGAGCATCTTTTTTTCTATGTGCCAATGGTAAGTTGCTTGTATTCAGTGTGCATGTGCATGCACATGTACACACATGTATGTATCACAGACATCCACATATGCACATGCATGTACAAACGTACACTTGGGCACGTGTGTGTCTCATCTTTTCTAAATTCCCAGGGGACAAGAAGATGTTCCCACTTGGGGGCAGTCTGTTGGCAATAGTTGGAGAACCAGTGGAGACATTGAGGATAACTGGGAAAGGTGTGTGTGAACTGATGTAATTTAGGGTTCAGTAAAAAAATTCTATAGTTAGATGAGACAAAAGTCAGAAATATTTTATTAAGATTGTCTTATATTTTCTTTTTTCCAGTATGACTTCACATGCAGATCAAAATGATCAATGGGCATCTTATGCATATCCTGGTGGATGGAATGGTAATTTTTAGATTTTTTTTTGTAAAAACTAATTCATTATATTAGAAAACTGTTGATAAATTCTCAATCTAAGGATGTGGCTTACTGAAAGTTCACACATAATTAGCATACAAAGTGACAGTATTGTCGTATTGATAACCTCATAGTTAAATGACATAAACCTTAAATTTAACATAAAAAATTTTAAGTTCAATTCTTGTTTTCATCAAAATTATCAAAATGTAGAAATCTCTCTACTTATGTAATGACAATTAGATATTATGGTGTAAATGGTAAGTACTTTTAAGTAGTTCAATTTGGAATGAGAGCCTTGCAAAACCATTAATGTTTTTACTGCTTTGAACATCACTTAATCATATATTATTCCTCTATGATGAATTGGTTAGATCCTGATATTTTGGAAGTTGGAAATGGCGGGATGACTACAGCAGAGTACCGCTCTCATTTCAGCATTTGGGCTTTAGCCAAAGTAAGCAACATGATCAATAAACATTTTTAACATTATTCGATAAGCATCACAACAAACCTCTTTACATTGAAATAAATGTTGTACGTCAACTATAGTGCATGGTTTTCCAAGTACAGTGTACTAATTGGTAAGCTAACATCAATTAAAATGTGATATTAGATATGTTGTAAATAGATAAGGCCGTCTAATTGGATGTTGATTAACATTGCAAATACAGGCTCCCTTGTTGATTGGATGTGATATTCGATCCATGGACAAAACCACCTATAAAATCCTTAGCAATAAAGAGGTCATTGGTGTAAATCAAGGTGCACATGAACAAATATTGTTATTTAATCTATTATCTATATACATACATATATACACACAATGCACACACACTGCACCCACAATGCACCCACACTGCACCCACACATATATCATTTTATGGTAGAAAGTAACCTGCTGGACAATTTGGAACCTAATGCAGATGGACTTGGTCATCAAGGGAGAAAAGTTAAAATAGATGGAGATTTGGAGGTAAACCTAAAAGCCATCTTCCCGTAAATATAATATAGAGAATTCTTCTACAATAACTATTTTCTTTTTGGTTCCTTTTTTTAAATGTTGAAAGAATAGGGTATTTTGGTTGTATCATTCAAGTTGAGAAAAGAAGTGGCGTGTAACAAAAACACACCCTCTTTTTATCTAAGGCAGAAGAAAAATGCATTTTAGAAGTTCACGTAATTCATATACCATATACTGAAATTGACATTATGGTACATTAATTGCATTTTTATGTTACAGAATGGAAATATATCATATTTTTTTAAAATCAAATAATTACTTATATGGTATTTTGGAGTGCATATTTTATTAAAATATATTGTTATTGAAAATCATTAAGCAGTGTTTTATTTTTCCGTACCAAGAAGATTAAAACCTAGAGTTAAATAAGATGAAATCATGTTACTTATTACATGAGACAATAAAAATCAGCATTATTGCTCTTTATAAAACATAAAATGTTAGGGGGACAGGCTCTGTTTAGCACACATAAGTGAAGGTTGAAATTTAGCTGTCTTCTTTATCTGGCACTGATGTTTTGCATGTTGGTGGAAGAAAGAAATTCATATTATCACCTAAATTAAATTTAAATTGAATAAAGATGAAAATTTACAAAAAACCATTGCAAAAGAAACTTGAAATATAAGAAATATATGTGCAGATTTGGGCAGGACCCTTGTCTGGCAGCAGAGTAGCTATTGTACTGTGGAATAGAGGATCAACAGCGGCAAACATCACTGCTTATTGGTCTGATGTTGGCCTCAGCCAGTCAACCGTTGTAAATGCACGAGACCTTTGGGCTGTACGATTCTTCATTTAATCCTTTGATTTATGAAATTTTGTCAATTATGGTATGGTCGGTCTAAAGAATCGAGTTGCTTAGCAAATTTAAGATCTTAAGATCATACTTGCCAACAAGTATCTTGTGGTTTGATAGCATTACTGTTACCATTCCAAACGGAAGGTCAGGTTTGAGTCTCATACTTGCCAAGTACCTTGTGATTTGATATTATTACTGTTGCCATTCCAAACAGAATGTCAAATTCGAGTCTCATACTTCCCAAGTACTTTATGATTTGATAGCATTACTGTTACCATTTTAAACGGAAGGTCAGGTTTGAGACTCATCTCAATCAAGGATGTTGGCATATAATATTGAGCAGTTACTATGGATATGTTAGATTATAGTCCATAAAAAAAGATCATACTTACCTAATCAATCAGGGCTAATCTTTTGGATACCCGTATCTTTAAAAAGTTTTCTTTTCATTTAAATTTATTGATTTTCTAACTATTTTTTTGGGGTTTTTTTTTTTTATTTTTTTTTTATTATTTTTTTTTTTACAGCATTCAACTAAGAGATCAGTTAAAGGACAAATCTCTGCTAGAGTTGATGCGCATGACTGCAAAATGTATGTGCTCACACCAAGGTGAAATTGTGATTAGAAGATGGCATCTCTATTATTAGATAGCTCAAAACATCTAGAAAAAAAGTTAATAACAGGTGCTATTATTTATTTGTGGAAATATCATATTTCCTTTAAAGAATTTAATTTATTTTGTATGGCCACATAAAAGATTTCACTGTGACGTTCCCACACATTGGAACTGAACATTTAATAAAATATGTACTTTAGTTCAGAGTTTGTGTGAAAAGTATCTACATGTTTATGGCCATATTATTATTATTATTATTATTATTATTATTATTATTATTACATAAGGGCATTTCAGTTATTGTATCACTTATTCCCATTTCAATTCCATGTAATCCTATCCATGCATACCAAACACGATAATTTGAATTCATATTTTATCCTTATTCTTTTCTCATCAAATTACAATTCATTTTTTTCCTAAATTTTTCGTTTTAACCAAACCCCGGGTGAGTACCCTAGAGACTTTTTGAGAGCTTAGAGGATCTTTTTGATTCACCAAAGGAACGTGCGGAATTGGTGCGTGCTGGACTGCTTAGATGAGCTAAGGTAGAGGTCATTTTATAATGTTTGAACCCTTGATCGTTGTAGTATTAGGAATGAGAGTATTATATTAGTCTGATTCGTTCATCTTCCCTTAATTCATTTGCGTTCTTTGTTTTCGAGTAGATTTATGATTAATGTTTCATAAATTGTTTTTTGTCAATAATTTTGGACAACAATGTCTTGGACCAATAATATTGAAATTAACAACAATGGACTAATAAACTCATAGCATGAAACTATGAACAATCTGTATAGAGTTTGAATAAAAACATAAAAGTTGCATTGCATTGTGCTCAATAACAAAAGGAGTTAATTCCAGCAATGGTTCTTCTACTATGTTCATTTTCTAAAATTAGTTCCCGACTTTTAATTTAGACAATCAAGTCCCTTGACTTTCAAATTCTTTCCAATGTTGGTTCTTTCGTCAAATTTTGGTTAAGTTGAAGTCAAATGAAGGGATAAAATTGTCAGTTCACCTGTTTAGTGTATTATTACTCATATTTCTCCTGTCTTATACGCTGTATATATGAATATAATCTCAGTCGAAGTCTCAATTGAAGCCATATAATCTCAGTCGAAATCTCTTCAACTGAGATTATATTCATATATATAGCGATATGACAGGAGAAATACTAGTAATAATACACTATACAGGTGAACGGGTAATTTTACCCCTTAATTTGACCTCAACTTAATCAAAATTTGACGAAACGATCAATATTGGAAAGAATTTGAAAGTCAAGGGGCTTAAATTATCTAAATTAAAAGGCGGGGACTAATTTTGAAAAATCAACATAGTCGAAGGACCATTGTTGGAATTAACTTATAACAAAAGGTAGCGCTTTGTCTTTGTGAAAGGGAGTGCAATAAGAACTTTGCTTCTAGAATATAATAGGAAATAACACCCAAAAAAAGACTATTAAGGGAATTGAAGCATATAAGAGCATCACCATCAATGGTGATTGTAGTAAATAATGTCAGAAAGTTGCCTTGTCACCATGAGAGATGATAGGAGAGAGAGTAAGTTGAGAGCATCTACAAATGAAGAAATTATTGCAGGTTAGTGGATCCCATTAAGACAAAGCAACAACTGAAAATCACGCGTGGAGGCTACATAGTGCGCCTAGCGGGCGCGTGCAGTGCAGGGGCCCGCTAGGGCGTTAGGCACGCCTAACTTCTCATATATTTTATTATTATTATTTTTTAAAAATGATATTTATTTTTTTTCCTTCCCTCTCATTTTCTCTTTCTTAATCAGACTTACAAAACCCCTAAAAAATCGCGAAATAACTCAATTGATAAGGATGCTCTAAGGACATATTAGTATAATATTCCAACTATTCAAACATATATGCTGATAAAAAATGCATGCTCATCAATTAGATAAGAATAGATAGTTGTGGAGGAAGTCATCTCCAATCCAATTGACTATATATAGTACGGAGTAGTTTTCAATTCCAGATACCAGATAATAACAAGGCGTTTGGTTGCAAGGAAGGAATTAGGTGGGAAAGGAATTGCAATTCCATGGGAAAAGAATAATGTGGAATAAAGTGAGAGTTTAAATTCTAGTGTTTGGTTGGAGGTAATAAAATTACTAGGAATTTCAATTCAAATGTTTGGTATACATGAAAGGGAATAAGTAGTATAAAGTCCAAAATGCCCATTGTTATTATGGAGTATTATTATTAATAATATCATTATTAAATGACAAGTACACAAAAAATATAACATATTAAATTCAAATACCACTCATACACCGTATCTCTTGAACTAAACATATTATAAAAAATATTTGAGAGTTTTGAGAAAACATACTTGATTAAGGTTGACCTACAATGATTATTGCTTGCTCAGGAACGACTTTCTTTTTTTTATTTGAGGGGTAATTTTGTCTCAAATATTTGAGGGGTAGTTTTGTCTCAAAAGTATCTTTTTTTTATATTCCTAAAATCCATGGAATTAAAATCCCAAGGGGGGGCATGGGATTCTAATTCCATGAAAATGAGGGAATTGCAATTCCGCGGAATTGCAATTTCCTCCAACCAAACGAAGGAATTTAGTTGCCTTCGGAATTAGGTAGGAATTAAGTGGGAATGGAATTTAAATTCCCTCCAACCAAACGCCCTGTAATGGTGAGTGGTTTACACAAACCATAATTCATACTGCTAGCAAGTGGATGCATTAAAAAAATAAATTAATCAATAAAAAATTAAAAAAAAAAACCTTTATGAAGGTGAGAGACTGAAAGTATTGATACCATATTATTTTAGAAAAAAGGTTCAAATTAGCTAACAAACAACACACAAAAGTACAATTAAGTCCTCAAACTAAAAAATGTGCAATTAGGCTTCTAGTTCAACTATCTAAAATTATGTAATTCTACCCAATTTTACATGTTTCTCATGCCATCGCTAACGTGTTGATCATCCTATTTAAAAATATTATTATTTTAAATTTATTTTAATAATTTTAAATGAAATGAAGTTTTAAAAAAAGTCACCCTATCCATGTCTTAATATCCGGCCAGAGAGGAAGACCGGGAGAGATTTTTTTTTTTTAATTTTTAATTTCATTTTATTTGAAATTATTAAAATAAATTTAAAAGTAATACTTTTTGAATAAGATGACTGTCATGTCAATGATATGAGGAATATATTAGATTTTGTTTAATTGCATAATTTTTGATAATTGAAGGATCTAATTGCACTTTTTGAGTTGTATAACCCAATTTTATTTTCTTTTATTCGATAGCTAATTTGGACCTTTTTCTTATTATTTAATCATAGGTTTTTTTATTAAAGAAAATCATTTTGCACGTCTGTTACTTTTTATGTTAAATTAAGCAAATAGACCGACAAATTAAAAAGAATAAAAAAAAAAAAAAAAAAAAAAATGCCCGACAAACACATCATATCATGAAATACAAGTACAAAGTATGTGTTGAGGTTTACTGTTCATGAGATGGTGAGTGCAGAAATAATTCTATATGCACTCCCATTTGTTACTCATATTTGTTTATTTCTTATGATGTGTAATGCTTTGATTGCTTAAAATAAGGGGGTGAATTATGATTTTTATTCATTCATTTTTGTTTATGATCTTTCAATAAAATTTGAACACTTAGTAGAAGTAAAAGTTGGGAGTAGATTTTTGGAATCTAAGTAGTATTTTTTGTCAGAGTATAGTATATGCATTGTTTTCAATCCAATCCATATCATGAGTGACGGAGTGTATTAGTAGTCAATCTAATCCATATCAACATTGATTATTATTAGATACTCCTTCCGTCCATTTTATATGTCGGATTCGGTTAACGAAGATTGACTAAAGTTACTTACAATTTAATTTTTCATAATATTAAGTTTGGAATTAGTATGTAAAATTTATATATTTAGAAGCTACATTAAAATTACTATTAAATACGAAAAATTAAATTTAAAAATTATAAAAAAATACTACTAGAAATAAGAAAAGAAGAAAGAGTTGGTTTGACCAAAGAATAATAGTAAAACAGATAAAATGAGACAAAGAGAGTATAAAATATGCTAATTTCTATTGAATTTTCTATCTGTATGTAATTGCATAATTTTGAACATCAGATATATCTATGCAGCACAAGAGTTAGGAAGGCATTGTTGATCTGATGCTTAATATCTTAGGATGTCTGCATATTATATTGATCGAAAATTTTGTAAACTTCTGTGCATAAGAGATATTCACCACTACTAATTAATCAGGTGCGTTTGATTCGCACATGGAAATCGGAATCGGAATGAGTATCAAATACTTGGTAATGGTAATGAAATTTGGTAAAAGTATTTAGCATGTTTGGTAGTTGGGTGGAATGAGAATAATAATTATTAATAGTTGGGGAAGAAAGGAGGAAGGGAGATGAAACCCTTATTTAGTAAGGGTATGGTTTTCGATCTCATTAATGGGTATTCCAAACCCATCAAGCATGCACAAAACCTATCAACCAAACACAATCAATTACTTTCATACCCATTCCTTATGCCTAAACCCACCAACCAAACACACCCAAAGTCTCAATGACTCCTCAATTTCTCATTGAACCAGGATTTGAACCCCGCCTTACCACTGGAAACAATATTAAGGGTGCGTTTAGTTCGCACATGGGAATCGGAATCGGAATGGGTATCAAATACTTGGTAAGGGTAATGAGTTTTGGTGAAAGTATTTAGCATGTTTGGTAGTTGGGTGGAATGAGAATGGTTATTAATAGTTGGGGAAGAAAGGAGGAAGGGAAATAAAACCCTTATTTAATAAGGGTATAGATTTTCTCATTAATGAGGTATTCCAAACACATAGTAGCATTCTCAAAACCTATCAATCAAACACTAACAATCACTTTCATACTCATTCCTTATGCCTAAACCCACAAACCAAACACACCCTAAATGTTCATTAATCGATTACTTGAACTATTCCAGATTTCCAGCATAGCAAGTTGAAGATTGGTAGAGATGGTTACTCTTGAAGGTTGATTGGTCCTTATTTGATTCTTGATGAGAATGTGTTACTCTTTTTAAGATTGGCATAGATGGTTTTGTAGTTCATTTTTGTTTTTGTCACATCTTCAAAAATCTCATTTCAACTAAAATTTTTAGTAATTTTAGATTCTTGCAAATATAAATTCAAAACGTTATAACTTGAACTAAACATACCATACAAATAAAAATAGAAATAAAAAAAAAAGTCATTAATTTGGGGACTTGAGGTAACATGTCATATTATTGGAATTTATACAACGTAACGTCAAATAATATCAATAGAGTTATATTTTATATCTAGTATAATTACACAGGTGTAGCAAGTTGTATTAGATGTTAGTTTGCATTAGCATATTGATGCTATCCGGTACAATTATCATAAAATGACATTAAAAGTGGCTATTTTTTTGGTACAAATATATGTGGGGTCCACTTTTGATTTCGGTTGGATCAAAGTAGATTCGAGTTCTTCGTAGTTAGACGAAGAGATTGATATATTGTACGCTCAAGACGGATAATGGTTGAATGAAAAATTGATTCTCAAAGTAGACCCATTTGAGTTAGAAAATGAAGGTGGAAAGGCTTTAAAGTAGCCTTTGTCCCACATTGATTTGGAAAATAGATTTGCACCACTATATATACAAGAGCCATTTTAAAATGTATTGAATTGTATAGTATAGATGCTTTCTTTTGCCTTGTTCTCTATTCTTTGAGTGCTCAAATTGACTCAAGCTAACACCTAGCCTAGGCGCCTTGTTGTGCTTGTCAACCACCCAACTTGGCAGAGTTAATTAGCGAAGCGAGTCGGCCTTATTTATTTATATAAATAAGAGAAGTAACACACACGCACACAGATATATATATATAACATACACCCATAAACATCTATAGGTCGCCGCCTAAGAGAAGTAACACACACACACACACAGATATATATATATAACATACACCCATAAACATCTATAGGTCGCCGCCTAGGCGCTAGTCTACCGCCTGATTAGCGCCTACTACAACCATGGTGTCAACTATTATTGAACATAATATATACAAATAATAAATATGTAATCTAATTATTAGGTTAAATTTTTAATTGAGAAAGAGCACATTGTTCAATTATTTGTGCCTTATTATTATGTTTGTTGTTGGTGGTGTTATTGTTGTGTGGGGTATTTTCTTTTGATGATAATGGATTGAAAATGGTTAGGAAGCTCCCCTGCAAATCATGGTAGTTCTTATGATATGGCCCGGGCATGTGATTTTGCCGATTCTAACTCAATCCTTTGGCTATCTTCATCATTATTCTTCTGTGCATGCATTTGTTAATTGATTGCATACCTTCGATTGTGGTTATGATATTGAAACTAGCTAGAGTTGTTGGGTACCCATGCACTATTATTTAACGTGTCATTTTCTTATATTGATAATACTTCAACACATACATGATACATAGTTAAGTCCCTTTTAATCAAATTTGGATGTCTCCTTATCACTAAGAAAGTGTATGTGAGAATTTGTTTGTTGATACTCCTAACTCTATTACATTGTAGTATTTGTCTATTTAAGAACAAAGAGACCATGTTTCTACTGGATACGTTCCATTTGGAAGAGTCAAAGTTATGTCGCTCGACTACAAGATCTTTGGCAAATTTATGTGAGAATTTATTTCACTTTTGATCATTATATTCAACTATAATGAAATTTTCAGTTTAATTTGTTTCATTTTTTTAAGGGAAAATGATCAAATACACCCTCTAACTTTACCTCAAAAGTCAATTAGCCCCCTCAACTTTTTAAAGGTACAATTACATCCATAAACAATGCATTTTAGTGCAATGAGACCCAAAAACAGGTTAATAACCTGCTATCACAGGTCATTAAAAATCCGGCCACCTTCAAGTATGTTTTCAGGCAAAAAAAGTGACCGGCGACCGGTGGACGGTCGACGGTCGCCGGTCACGGAGAAAAAGAACCTGGTTCTCCTTCTCGCCAGAGAAGGAGAACTAGAGGTTCGCCGGTCGCCGGTCACTTTTTTGCTTGAAAACATACCTGAAGGTGGCCGGATTTGTAATGACCTGTGATAGCAGGTCATTAACCTATTTTTGGGTCTCATTGCACCAAAATGCATTGTTTATGGATGTAATTGTACCTTTAAAAAGTTGAGGGGGCTAAATGACTTTTAAGCTAAAGTTAGAGGGCCTATTTCACGCTTTTCCCTTTTTTTAAAGGAATAATTTGTTTGTTTCATTTTTAATTTTCAATTCTTAAATTATTTTTTTAGTACTACTGACTATGTTATAATGTAGTATCCCTTCATAACTACTTTCTCAACCTACTGAAGCACAAAGAGTTAATACCGCCCCCACGAAGTTCAAACCCATGACCTCCCATATGGGAAAGTCACTTCGTGGCACTAGAGTTAATTCTTAAAAACATTTAAGTTTTAATCTATATACCCAAAATTCTCTTTTTGAAAATTTCACAAAATCAGTTCTCTTTTTGAAAATTTCACAAAATCTTACCATACCCTACTGTATTTAAGGACGTTTTAGACGGGAAGTGAAATATTTAAATCAAGAACTAAATCAAATTCATGAACCAAAAAATAAAAATGCTACTATAATTAATTTAATAAGCCAAAAATAAAATAAATACGTTTAACTAAAATACGCAAATTCAAATTATATCATCCGTCTCTAATTATAATTTTTATGTGTTTGACACAATTTAAGAAAAGAGTAAATGTAAGGTTCTTTTATTCCTCTATTTCTTTGCCCTACTTTTTGACAAATACTATCACCTAGGGATGTAAAGCGGACATACATATTCGACTAAACATAGGTAACCTTTATGTAAAGTTAAAAATTAATTGAAAAAATAAAAATAAAAATAAAAATAAAAATAAAAATAAAAATAGTAGTGTTTAACTTAATACAGTAATATAGACAATATTTTAAAATAAACAAGAAAAGGAAAATCAAATAAAATACTACAAAAATAATATAAATCATTAAAGTCATTCTCTACTTTTACCAGTTGACTGTGTGTGTCTATATATAAATAAATAAATCAATAAATAAATAAATAAATAAATAAATAAATAAATAAATAAATAAATAAATAAATATATATATATATATATATATATATATATATATATATATATATATATATATATAGATTTGTATTCAAGTAGGAACCATTCTTTAGTTGAGAACTAGGGACTCATCCAACCCATTAATTAATGTGAATTCAATGGTTGAGATGTATTCAGGAATGAAAAATAAATTGATCAGCCGTATAACTGTAGGGGTATTTTTGTCAAAATGATTAGAATCAAAATATTCTTCTTATTCTAGTGATATTCTAGCGTGATTATAGGAAATCTAATTATAAAAGGAGTTCATCACCTTTGTATATTCCGACCGTTCAGAGCTTGGTTCTGTTGGCGGGAGTTAGCGGCACTGTCAGAGAGCGATTTAAGCAAGTCAGCGACGAAGAGATTGAACGACGATGGAAGGTTCAACAACCGGTGAGTTTTTGTTATCGCTTTGATACGGTGTACCTATGCAAAGTCCAACTAGGGTGTGTGCATGTGTTCTCTTTGTTGAGTGCATATGATAAACTTGTATTACAAGACTTATTAATTTGATGACATTATTTTGTTTTGCAGAGCATGCTAATCATACTGGTGGTTCCGAAGGTTGTGACATGCAAATTTCCCCAGGAAATACAAAATATTGGACTCCGGTCTGCAATCCTTCAATTAAGCCGTCGGTTGGACAGTGGTTCCTAAATTTGGACAATGCTATTGAGTTCTATGCAAAATATGTAGGAAAAGTTGGGTTTGATATACGTCGAAGCTCGGAAAAAAAGGACAGGCAGGGTAAGATTTTGATGAAGTACGTGTTGTGTTCCCGCGAGGGGTTTAAGCAACCAACTATTTTAAGTATTGGGGTAGATGGAGTGGTGAAACCGGGACAGATGTTATTAGGCGTAGGACATCGAATAGGGTGGGGTGTAATGCACGGATTGTGTTTAAGCGGGTAGGAAGTGGGGGGTTTGTCGTGTTTTCGTTAGAAGAGCGGCATAATCATTGTATGTGTTCGGAGGTGTCAAAAACGTTTTTGAGAGTGAAGCGGAAGTTGGACCTTGGCCATCAGACTTTCATTACCAATTGTGCCAAGGCAAATATTGGGCCGATTAAATCTTTTAAACTGTTTAAAGAAATGGTGGGTGATTATTCAAAAATAGGGGCAACGAGTGTTGATTTCTGTAATTTCAGACGTAATTTGTTGGCTTATATTGAGACGGGAGATGCGCATCTAATACTTGCCAAGTATCGACAAAAAAAAGAGGTGTGCCCGAAGATGTACTTCGAGTACGATGTAGATGAGTATGACCATTTATGTCGGGTGTTTTGGGCGGATCCAAAGGCTAGAAGGAACTTTGCACGATTTGGAGATGCAATGTCGTTTGATGCTACATACAGTACGAACAGGTAATTTATTTATTTTTTCTTGCTTGTGTACAGTATTATGAAGTTGTGTGCATAGTGATTGTGTTAAATAGTGTTAGTAGGGATATTGTAATTAACCTTTAGTGTGCGTCCAGGGATTTGAGAATGATAGGGGGTGCATTGTGAGTGCATTATATATACTGTGGGGACTGTGCATTATATTTATTTGCATGCATGAGGGTAGTGTGTGCAAAGTAGGCTATATTAATTAGCGTAATAGGTGTAATTTATTGATAATGAATTCGAGCGGGGTAGTGTGTGTAAAGTGTAGACGAATGCGCATTCCGGCCAGAATTCTGTTGACATGATTGTTTTTTTTTCCAGTGGGTATATATCCATTTGTGATGCTTAAATGGTAGGTTATAGTTAATAAAATGTTGTGTCTGACATAATATGTTGATGAGTCGTAATCCTAGTTCGTTGATGTGATATGAGCAGGTATAGCCTGGTTTTTGTCCCTTTCACTGGGGTGGACCATCACAAGAAATGCATTACATTCGCTATAGGGTTAATATCTAAGGAAGATGTAAAATCATATGTCTGGCTGCTTGAGAATTTCAAGAAATGCATGGGGCATGTGCCGCAGTTGACAGTGACCGATCAAGATCCCGCCATGAAGAGTGCCGTTGCACAGGTGTTTGAATCAACTCGCCATCGTTTCTGCATGTGGCATATCATGACCAAGGTTAGCGAGAAGGTAGGGTCAACATTGGCAAAGAACGAAGAGTTTCGTAGGGCATTGAATGCTGTTGTGTGGAATGAGAAACTTAAAATTGAAGAGTTTGAGGTTAGGTGGCATCATATTATGGAGGACTACGGGCTCAGTGAACACAAATGGTTCAAGCAAATGTTTGAGGTGCGTGAATTTTGGATTCCTGCATATTTCCACAACGTCTTCATGGGAGGGTTATTACGAACTACATCACGGTCAGAAGCAGAGAATAATGTATTCGGGAGTTACACTAGCCAACACGCTAGCTTAGTGGAGTTTTTCTTGCAATTCGAGGCGGCAATAGATACCCAACGGCATAAACAAGCGAAGCTTAATGCAGATTGTGAAAGCAAGTTTCCAGAGATGAAAACCCCGTTGAAGATCGAGCGGCATGCCGCGACTATTTACACCATAGCTATTTTCTATAATGTGCAAGAGGAGATTTATGCGGGGTGTGTCACGTCTCGAATCATATCTAAGATGGCTGAGGGCGATTCTATACACTTCGTGGTTGAAGACGGTGATGGGGGATTATTTGATGTGTACGCGAAGAATGTTGACCTGTCATTTGATTGCACATGTCGAATGTTTCAAAGGGTTGGGTTGTTGTGCAGGCANGGTGTAATTTATTGATAATGAATTCGAGCGGGGTAGTGTGTGTAAAGTGTAGACGAATGCGCATTCCGGCCAGAATTCTGTTGACATGATTGTTTTTTTTTCCAGTGGGTATATATCCATTTGTGATGCTTAAATGGTAGGTTATAGTTAATAAAATGTTGTGTCTGACATAATATGTTGATGAGTCGTAATCCTAGTTCGTTGATGTGATATGAGCAGGTATAGCCTGGTTTTTGTCCCTTTCACTGGGGTGGACCATCACAAGAAATGCATTACATTCGCTATAGGGTTAATATCTAAGGAANTCACCCAAGTTTGGAATGAGTTCTACAATTGTGTTGGCCGTGTATGTGGAAATACCGACCGCCTGGTGGAGTTGGCAACATTATTGAAAGCTCATAGTGAGATATCCACCAATAGCAACAATGCTGTTACCCCAAGTACTGCTAAGGTAAGTGTTATCCATTCATTTTGTGGCTCGCCAAAGTCATCAGATGTTGTTGTCCGGCCACCTAACATTGCTAAGAATAAAGGGTCTAGGAAGCGATTAAAATCGATAAGAGAGAAGGTTGCCGAGAAAGCAACTAAGGCTAAACGGTTGTGTAGGACTTGTAAGCAATTTGCACACCATGATAGTCGTAATTGTCGGACTTGTAAGCAATTTGCACACCATGATAGTCGTAATTGTCCCGAGGCGTAGATCTTTTAGTTAGTCATAGTTTATTTCTTGAAATCTATAGATCTTTTTGTTAGTCATAGTTTATTTCCTTTGTTATTGAATTTGATAATAAATAGTGACTTTGTTTTCTCATAATTTATTTTCATTACAATAAATAGTGACTTTGTTTTCTCATAATTTATTTTCATTACATTTGAATTTGATTAAGTTCAGTGCATGCTAAGTTGTATGGCAGTAGTGTAGCTCATTTATAATTAACGTATATGCATGTCCCCAAACAAAGCTGTGAATTGGTATGTGCATGTTGCTGTGAATTTTTAAAACTGAAACATAATCCAAAGAAAAACAATGATTTTAAAAAGTCTACCAACTTCTTCATACTGTAAAAATATAGCCTAAACAACCCCAACTGGATACTCCAACATCAAACCCAATTATCCTTTAGTCAAAAATCACACGACGAAAAAAAAAACTACTTAATTCGTTTCTGTTAAAAAATAAATAAATTACTTAGCGGCATCGCGACTACCTGCTGGAATAAAAAATGACAGTAAACCTCCAGCAGCCATCTGGACACCATGACTATACCCCCTGCCAACACCTACTCTACCCAACCACCGAAATCTGTACCAAGCCCAAGTCACCGGTCGACGCCGCTTCGAGTTTTGACTCACGCCTGCGTCGCCCATTGCGGGAAGATGAAATGGCACAAAGATAAGTAGGNAGTTTTGACTCACGCCTGCGTCGCCCATTGCGGGAAGATGAAATGGCACAAAGATAAGTAGGAACATGGAGAGTTCATGCAGGATACGTAAAGTGAACGCCAAATCGTGTCCGTGTCTGAAAAGAAAAGAGAAAGAGGAAAATACGTAATTAACAATAATAAGGTGCACACACAATGACCTTGATGCCCCCATCTCGCTTTTTAGTTGATAAAATAATTCCAAGTCAGCGACAATTCCATCCTAAAAAGAACAAATATCAACCGTAGATCAACAACCATCTAAGGTTAATATATGTCCCTAGTTCTCAACTAAGGAGTAGTTCCCACTTGAATACACCCCTATATATATATATATATATATATATATATATATATAGGATTTGGATCCAGTGAGATCACCTCAATTAGACGAGATTGTGAGACTAAATCGTGATCATCAATTATTTTTTATTAATGGTTCAGATTTGATTGGGGTTTTATTTTTTTTTAGTAATTATGGTAAATAGATGGATTGTTAAGTCTTTTCGCAATTTGGTTAATTTATTACCATTATTAAATTAGGTGTTAATTGTAGTTGTTTCCTTATGGGATTGTTTTACACAGCCGGATGCACACACCCCCTACTCCGGATGCACACGCCCCACATAGGAACCCACAGTAGAAACGGATTAACACAGCGTTTTTCACACGTCTCACGGATCAATTGCACACACAATAAACATAAAATTCAACAAAAAATGGAGGAAAACTTATTGCTTTTTCTTCATCCATTGATGCAATCTGTGCATTTGCACACACCACCCAGTCCGAATGCACACGGGTCACATAAAGAGTTAATCGCAGACGTTGGCCACATATGTATGGCTAAATTTTGGTGAACCATGAATGCACACAGGCGCACCTACTGCAAATACTTAAACCCTAACCCTCCATTGCCCACCTAGTGCGATCACTCACAGTTGCACACACCACCCTACATGGACGCACACGCATGAAATTCTAAAACGTACTATGCACCTACCTAACAGACTTATGCACCCACCAGAAACCTACCTAACAGACTTATGCACTCACCCAAAATTATGGATGCACACACCTACAAATCAAATTATATTCAAAAGTACCGCGCGTAATAAACATTCCAACAGTCTTTTGCACACGCCTATCCACATGAACGCACACACCTGCGATATCCTTTATTCTTTTTGTCCCACGGTCTTGCTGTTAACATCACACAAATAAATAAAAATATATATATAATAGTTTACCATGATTAGAATCCCTTAATATATGGAAATTATTATATTTCATTATTTCAATTTTCAAAGATCATAATCAAATTACAATTCTATCCTTTTGAATTATTTTTGTCCTAATATAGTTCNATTACAATTCTATCCTTTTGAATTATTTTTGTCCTAATATAGTTCATGTTTTAATATCAATCCTAACCATTCATTCCAATTTTACAGATGGTTGAGATTGGATCTCATTGATCTCATCTTATAGGGTGATCTCATTGGATCCAGCCCCTATATATATATATATATACCCTATATATATATATATATATGTGCGTGTGTGTGTGTGTGTGTGTGTGTGTTCTCAAATACTAGCTATCATGTCTGAACGTACGGCCGCACCATTAGTTATGCAAAAAAGCACCAATGGTGTTAGGAAAAGCAAAACAAAAAATGCACCAATACACCAAAAAAGCACCATTAGGTATGCATCACCACAAAATGTGCCATTAGGCACAATGATGAGGTATGATGCATTTTTTTGAAAAGTATGGTACCAGTGCGTTTTGTGGTGCATTGGTGCATTTCTTTGTTTTGTGTTTCCTAACACTATGTGGTGCATTTATGCATACCTAATTGTGCAATCTGCACAGACCGCACGGGAAGCCCTCGCTGCGTTTGATCGAGTATCTATACACACACACTTTACATAGTAAGTGTAAAATTGACAAAAAGAAAAATATTAAGGGTAGAATTGATAAAAAGGTATAAATGTACATTACAAGAAGCACCAAAGAAATGCACTTAATGCCACTTAATCATTAACAAATTTTTTTTTATTTACATAGTAAGTGTAAAATTGACAAAAAGAAAAATATTAAGGGTAGAATTGATAAAGAGGTATAAATGTGCATTACAAGAAGCACCAAAGAAATGCACTTAATGCCATTTAATCATTAACAGCATTTTTTTAATCTTATTAAGGACTAATAATGTGAAAGAAAATGTCGAAATGAAAAATGTGAAGGTAAAAATGTAAAGAAAATGTAAAGGTATAACATGAATAACACATAAAACAAATACTTAATACGTACTAAAAAAAATACTTAATACAATTTATTTATTCCAGTTAAGGACTAATATCATTGGCACTTATTAAATTTTAGAGATTAGAGATATAGAATTCGTTTTTTGTACAACATTGTTAATCAAGTTACGGTAAAAATGGCAAAATATAAATAAATTTTAAATCTGTTCTAAAAAATAAAATTTAAATATTATATTATTAAATTAAAAGATAAAGAGTATTATAACAAGTGAAAATAACGTTTTTACTTTCCTTCATTTTTTTGGTGTAGTCAGACATTACGGGCCCTAGCATAGATTGGGCATGCTCTGAATGATAGAAGTACTTAATTTCAACTCATTATCCCCCACCCACATAAATCTAGCTAGAATGCAAAACTATGCAATCCATCAAGCACAAGCTGACATAACATGAAATTGACCTTACATTTTTCTTAATTCATGTTCATTTCAATTACATTCCAAGTTTATTTAATTCTATATGTGCCTTCAGTGACCATTTTAGTTTATATATAAGTGAAATCTTATTATGAGCAAAAAAGATTTCTGGTAATCATAAGAATTGGCATTTAGAGTAAGAGATGTTGCCTTAGGCATAATAAGAAACAATTTATAGGTATCACTTATTTGTTAGCTTAGCTTGCCCATTATTAATCCTTTTTAATCACTAAGAATAGTCTTTGCACAGTTGCCAAGTGGAATGCCCTTGAGTTCATGTTTTTATTGATTGTTTGTCATTGCTAGATTTGATATGGAATTTATGTTTAAAAAAAAATTATCAAAATGATAATAAAATCGTATTTCACAAGAATTAATAATACACCTTTATGAGTATATGCTCTTAAATTCTAAGAAAACAATATGCATGTGAAGTTTCACTATTTGATTGGTTAATCATTTTTTTAGAGTACGTGATGCTTAGGGTTCAAAGAAAAAAAAAGAGGAAATAATTGAAAGAATATATGAAACTATAAAAGATAAATTGAATGGTCTGATGAATAGAATATAGTGGTTGGGATTGTAAGATGGATGATTTATAATTATTGATGACATTTTGAATTATGCATCTCTTTGATTCTCGCATTGATGCTCAAGTTCAAATGAGCATGCCCAAGAGGATTTAATTAACACTTAATTTAAGTTAATCATTTTGTTGTGCATATATACCAACAGTTCTTACATCACATGAAGTGGGAATAAGTGTTTGGGTTATACTTATACATACTTGGACATACACATTAGGGTTGAGAGATCACATTAGGGTTGTAGTGTCCCAATTGCATAACCATCACAAATTCTGATCTTGCCTAATAAGAGTTACAACGTTGCAGTATGGCGTGTATATGGATGACTCATAAGCAAATATCTCACCTGAGAGATCTAATCTGTATACAAGAAAACTTTTCATAAATGTTGAATCCCATATAATGAAAAAAAAAACAGTAGGGTATTTTGTCTTGTTATTCTATGCAATCTTATGTGATCTAGCTACCTTTCTTAACCAACTAGGGCAACCTTATGGGTTTTAAGCTTAAGGGCAGGGCAAGACTAATTATAGAGATAATAATTAAGATTACTGGTTTATCGATCACATTAAGAATACACAATTTTTATTCATTATAAATATTTTTCATGAATAAAAAAATTGTGCTGATATTGTTATCCTTTTTGGATTAACGAGGGAAACCCATAGTCACTACTTGAAATTGTACATTGGGTATATTCCGCCTTGTGATTCTAAGAGGTAAACCAGCCTATATTATTCACAGTTGACTGATTCAAACCAAAAGGGCTAGCTAAGATTCAAACTCTTGACCAATGAATTATAAGTTTGTATTGTTAGTTATCTTGCCTAGGATTAACCTGATATAGTTATCCCTTCTAACTTTCTTGAGTTAATTCCAAAAATGGTCCTTCGACTATTGGTTTTTACCAAATTTTGTCCTCAACTTTTAATTTGACCAAAGTTGGTCCATTAACTATTGATTTTATATCAATTTTGGTCCTTCTGTTAAATCTATATTAAATAACTGTTAAAATTGAGGGCGAAAATGTAAAAATCAAATATTTTAACTCTATTTAACATAGATTTAACATATGGAGGAGGGGAAACAAAGTGAAGAAGAAATGTTAAAATATTTAGTTTTACATTTTTGCCCTCAATTATAACACCTATTTAACATAGATTTAACAAAAAGACCAATATTGGCACAAAATCAATAGTTAAGGGACCAACTTTGATCAAATTAAAAGTCGAGGATAAACCGACAAAAGTTGATAAAAGTCAATAGTCGAAGGACCATTTCTGGAATTAACTCTTAACTTTCTTAGAATGTGAGAATCATCTAATTATACATTAAATTGGTTACGTTATATTAACACTAACACACGAAAAAGTGGCGTAGTGGTAGAATGCTTGGCTTGGCATTCAAGTGTGTCCCATCATAATAACCTCTTGAAAATAATGTTTGCCTAATCAAATTGATCTTCCAAGCCAAGAAATTAATAAAGATACGTAGAAACTAGCTAGTATAGGTAGCATGCTGCGATTGGTATAAATGGAAGCGCCGCCGTGTGGAACCCCACCACCACCATGTGCATATATATGGGCAATAGCCTTTTTCGCTTGAATTGTGCAAATGTTGGAAGTTAGTGGTGGAATTATTGATTAGTCCTACTCACCATGCTATTGGACACTCTCTGGAGAGCTCTATATATTCCAATAGGGCTCAAACCCGGCCTCATATTATTTTTTACTCAATTACCCTTGAAATAACTTCTCTTTGTGGCCCTCATCAATTATTTCCCCTATAACTTTCACTCCTGAAGTCTAGGGATCGGATCATGTCATCTAAACCCCAGCCACTTCTTTACACTTTTCCTTATTCATTGAACACTTATCTCACTCTCTCATTGAATTCACGATACAATAATGCAAATTATATAGTGGACCATACTACCACAGTTTACCTATGCTGGTTCATATTATGTACATACAATTAACAAATGAACAAATGAAGTAGGTTGAGCAGATTTAAAAATTAAATTAATAATAAACTATTTGGTAAAATAAAAATCTGCAAATTGTCCCCAAACTCTTAAAAACGTAATTAGGACTTCAATTTTATAGATTATTTATGCCTAGGAACACTGAGGCACTGAGCTGACGTATTACATACATGGATTAGTTAAGTCTATTGACAATTTATTATTTTTTGTATAATTCGACAACCTATTTAATTTTTATTACTTTAAAGTTTAACTTATTAAGATTAAATGTATTTTTAAATTTTCATTATATTATTTGTTTAACGATATTTAAATATTACGAAATATATTTTATAACTGATCGTTATTAAATTTAGGGAACATCTATCTAGCGATCTCCATCAATGATGACTAAAACATGGTAGCATTGTGTAATATTAAAATTGTTTTTATTCTTGCCACGCACATTGAGGTTTGTTGGTTGCAGAGGTTGAAAACAGATGAACAGACGAGAAAAGGAAATCTTCAGGCGTGATATCACTTTCCTATAAACTTTTAATTTTCCATCTATACAAGCAACGAGGTTTCAAGATTAAATCTTATGGGATACAAGAATATGAAACAAAGTTCTTTGTTGCTTGAAAAGAAACTTTAGTAGAGATTTGAACCGTGAAATAACTTAATAGAATGCAAAACTTGCTCTTTTCATCAGATGATACTCCCCAGAATTTATAGAGAAAATTCTAACCGTTGGGAGCAGTTTACTGGAAGTTTATGGCTGTTGGTAAACCACCTTCAACCATATTTTTGAAATTCCAACTGATTTTGGATAGGATAATCCGGTTTACGTAAGTTACGTACCCATGCATGATAAACGTGATAAAAACACACTCTAGTCTTAATATCCCCAATGCAATATACTTGTTGCAAAACAAGAGATACTTAAAACATGTGTACGTTACTTACCCTTACATATATCACATCAGCATTCGAGTCATAGAACGCTTCACAGATTCGTATCTCTCGAGAGTTGGAAGTTTGCATAAAGACTATCGAGACATTTGTCGATCGAACTGATCTCTCGATGTATCTCTCGAACATTCCTATCTCTCGAGACATCGATGTTCCGCGAACTGATCTTTCGAATAAACTGACCTCTCGAGGTATCTCTCGATTATCCAAAATCATCTCTACCAAACTAAATAATACTTATAACTCCACAACTCCAAATATTATTTAAGCTTGCATAGTAGACATCTGAACCATTAATCTCCATTACTATATAAATATCCAACAATCCTCCTCTATTTATATAGTAAAGGTTAATGCTTTACCAAGATAAATCCAAAAACTTGTGCATAAATGAAAGTGTCTTAGAGATTGAACTTTCACATAGTATAATACGCGATACATCAATTCGGATTGTAGTGATGGACGGGCCTTGAATCACGCAGTCTCTTTGAAGAAATGTAGGTAAAATACACACAAACTTTACAGTCACAAAACTCAAGTTGACACTATTGAAGGCCATGTGTCCGTATCCATTCATGAACATATCCAAGCCAAACCCCTAAGCTCTTTGAAGCGGCCACACCTCATGTTCACATAGGCTAATCCTTCACATCATGCCCTGCAACAAGCATTTTCTCAAAGGATTAGTTAAGAGTAAATCTCACCCTTTACGCCCATGCAGACCAAGTACTGACTTCAGGGATACCTTTCATTTAGTACTTGCAGCCGATTAATGAAGTACTCATCAAACATTGAACTTAGGACCTAACGTAATATTAGGCGTGAGTTGTGCTTTCCTTCACCTCTCGACTAGAGTTGGGTTTCTTCAAACCTATCCCTTCCGATGTCTTTAAAACCATGTCCCTTGCCAATGCTTTAGTAAACGGATCCGCTAAATTGAACCGGGACCGTACAAAGTCAAGTGCCACGACACCATTACTTAGGAGCTCCCGCACATAGCTATGTCGCATGCCTATGTGCCTTGACTTGCCATTATAAACTTTGTTATATGCTTTGGCCAGTGTAGTAGCGCTGTCACAATGTACCAAAATTGGCGACATCGGTTTCGGCCAAACAGGAATTTCCATGATTAAATTCCTTAGCCACTCAGCTTCTTTGCATGCAGAAGCTAAAGCAATAAATTCAGATGCCATTGTTGAATCTGAAATGCAACTTTGCTTTTTAGATGCCCAGGAAATTGCACCTCCTCCAAGCAGAAAAACACATCCACTAGTCGAGGAATAATCTTCCTGATTCGATATCCAACTGGCATCCGAATATCCTTCTAGGATGGAAATACCTCTCGAATACACTAAACCATAATCAGAGGTTTTGTTCAAGTATTTCAGAATTCTCTTTAGTGCCATCCAATGTATTACACTAGGATTACTAGTGTATCTACTCATTTTCCCTACTGCAAATGCAATATCTGGACGAGTACTTGTCATTGCATACATTAGGCATCCTATCACTCTAGAATACTCCAACTGCGAAACCGGATTACCTTCATTAGGAATTAACTTAAGTGAAGGATCCATTGGAGTAGAGACTGGGGAACCAGTCAAGTGATTGAACCTTTTTAACACTTTCTCAATGTAGTGAGATTGAGTTAGTCGAATACCATCCTGGTCTTTAGTAATTCTTATTCCAAGAATGACTTCTGCTTCTCCCAAATCTTTCATGGAGAAACTAGAACTGAGGAACTCTTTAGTCTCTTCTACCTTTTCTAGACTAGTTCCAAAGATCAACATATCATCTACATACAAGCAAATAATGACCCCTAGTCCTTGGTCATTAAATTTACTATAGATGCACTTATCGGACTGATTTATTTTGTATCCATTGGCCAACACCACTTGATCAAACCGATCATGCCATTGCTTAGGTGCTTGTTTTAAGCCATAGAGTGACTTAATCAACTTACAAACCTTATGTTCCTGTCCAGCAACCACGAAGCCTTCTGGTTGCTTCATGTAAACCTCCTCCTCTAATCCACCATTTAAGAATGCAGTCTTTACATCCATTTGATGAATTACCAGATTGTATATTGCCGAAATGGCAATTAACAATCGAATGGTAGCAATCCTTGCAACCGGTGCATAGGTGTCGAAGAAATCAACTTCTTCCTTTTGTTTAAAGCCCTGTGCCACAAGCCTGGCTTTGAACTTCTCGATTGACCCATCGACTTTCATTTTCTTTTTGAAAATCCACTTGCACCCTATAGATTTACAACCTCTCGGAGGATCAGTTAAAACCCAAGTGTTATTCCCCATGATGGAATCCATTTCATCATTAATCGCTTCTTTCCAAAAGGCAACATCATGAGAATTCATAGCTTCCTCAAAGGTCGCTGGATCATCCCCTATATTGAGACAATATATACTTTTAGTTGCCAAGCAACCTCTCGATCCTTCGACCAAATACATTTGGAAGTCTGAGCTAAATGTCTTTTCTTTCCGTATCCTTTTGCTTTTCCTAAGTTCGGGATCCTTTGATACTGCATGATCATAAACTTGATCATCATCTATGGATTTACTAGAACTAGGAATTAGATCCTTGGTTCTATCTATCGAAGTGAATCTATTTTCATCAAATATAGCATCCCGTGACTCTATAATGGTATGTATCGAAACATAGTCATTGGGTTCTATCACATAGAACCGGTATGCCTTGCTATGGACTGCATATCCTATAAAGATAGAGTCAATGCCCTTTTCTCCTAGACTTTTATGTTTAGGATCTGGAAACCTTACCACAGCCCTGCAACCCCAGACTTTTAAATAATTCAAGTTGGGTTTTCTGTTGAACCAAAGTTCATAGGGTGTTACTCTACTTCTTTTGTTAGGCACTCTATTGAGAACATAACAGGCGGTCAACATAGCTTCTCCCCAGAAGCCTTCACTCAATCCGGAAACTGATAACATGCAATTTATCATTTCCTTGAGCACTCTATTTTTCCTTTCTGCCACACCATTTTGTTGTGGAGTATATGGTGTTGTGGTTTCGTGAACGATACCTACGGATTGGAAAAATGGTGGATCATAATACTCACCACCTCTGTTAATACGTAATCTTTTCACCAACTGACCAGTTTGCAATTCAACCTCCAACTTGAATGTTTTAAATTTTTTTCCAAGGCCTCATCCTTAGAATGCAGGAGGTACACATAGCAATATTTCGAATAGTCATCTATGAAGGTGATAACATATTTCTTATTTCCCAAGGAAGGGGTGCTATGAAAATCACACAAGTCACTGTGCACCAATTCAAGCAAGGTTGAATTCCTTTTTATGCTAGGAAAGGGATTCCTAGTTACTTTATTTAACATGCATGCACTGCATGGTTCCTTGTTCAAATCAAATGATGGAATTAATCCATCTTTAGCCATGTCAAACAAACGAAAATAATTTACGTGACATAAACGAAAATGCCATAAAGATGATGAACATACTGTATACACAGAACCATCAACTTTACTAGTATTCAATTTGAACATATTACAACATAGATATCCTTGGCCTACAAACATACCGGCCTTGGATAAAATAAACCTATCTGCTTCAAAAACAAGTTTAAAACCACACTTGTTTAATACAATGCCAGAAACTAAATTTTTTCTAATATCTGGGGCATGGTACACATCGGTGAGTGTTAATTTCTTTCCAGAAGTAAGTAACAACTCGACTTGTCTAATCTCTTTAACCTTCACCATGGAATCATGTCCCATGTACAGGCTTGGACCATCTTCCAGACCTTTATATCCTTGCAGACATGCCTGGTTGCCCCAGTGTCAACCCACCACGAGTCATCAGACTGCATGACACAAATTTCAGATATCATAGCAATGAAGTTTTCAGTATTATCAGAAACAAGATTAATGAATTTACCTTGTGTCCATTGGCCACTTACTTGGCCAAGTTCACCAGAAGATTTACCTTCCATTTGTGCCTTTCTAATCTTCCAAACGTCACAGTCCTTTTTAAGGTGTGGACCGTTGCACACCCAGCATCTAACAGAAGCCATCCCTTTTCCTTTTCCATTCTTCTTAAACTTAGAAGTTTTGGTGACCTTTCCCGGTTTTCCTTTCCCTTTGCGATTCCCATATGGTTTGCCTTCATCAACAAAGTTGATGGTAGAACCCGAGGCCCCGGTGACCCTTGCACTGCCTTTATTCTTACTTTCCTTCTGTCTGATCCCTTCCTCAACATACAGGTGAGAAGCCAGTTGCTCCATGGTAAGTTCTTCCTTTCTTTGCATCAAGGAACGATGTACCTTTTTCCATGAGGGTGGCAACTTGTCTATGATACTGGCAATGGCAATAGAGTCATCCATATTCATGCCATGTTGCCTTATCTGTCCAAGGATCCTGACAATCTCATGGAATTGTTCCATGACGGAACGATTGTCCACCATTTTGAATTCATTGAATTCACTTACTAGGAATTTCTTGCTAGAGGCATCCTCAGATATATATTTTGCCTCAAGCACATCCCACAGGTCCTTAGATGATTCCTCATATTGATAAATATCAAAGAGGGTGTCAGACATACCGTTTAGAATATGACCATGGTAGGCGAGATCATCATTTTCCCACTTGAGCCGATGACAGGTAGCTTCCAGCGTCTCATTCTCTTGCTCCACTGGCTTCGGGGTGCTCAGCACATATGCCACGTTCAGGGCCGCAAGGAGAAACTTCATCTTCTTTTGCCATCTGCGAAAACCCACGCCTTCAAAGTGTTCTAACTTTGGGATGTTAACAGCAAAGTCAAGGAACCCAGCATTCATCTTTTCCAAAAGCAGGATTAAAAGCTTATAGATTGTTGGTTGTAGAGGTTGAAAACAGATGAATAGACGAGAAAAGGAAATCTTCAGGCGTGATATCACGTTCCTATAAGCTTTTAATCTTCCCTCTATACAAGCAACGAGGTTTCAAGATTAAATCTTATGGGATACAAGAAGATGAAACAAAGTTCTTTGTTGCTTGAAAAGAAACTTTAGGAGAGATTTGAACCATGAAATAACTTGATAGAATGCAAAACTTGCTCTTTTCATCAGATGATACTCCCCAGAATTTATAGAGAAAATTCTAACCGTTGGGAGCAGTTTACTGGAAGTTTATGGCTGTTGATAAACCACCTTCAACCATATTTTTGAAATTCCAACCGAGTTTTGATAGGATAATCCGGTTTACGTAAGTTACGTACCCATGCATGATAAACGTGATAAAAACACACTCTAGTCTTAATATCCCCAATGCAATATACTTGTTGCAAAACAAGAGATACTTAAAACATGTGTACGTTACTTACCCTTACATATATCACATCAACATTCGAGTCATAGAACGCTTCACAGATTCGTATCTCTCGAGAATTGGAAGTTTGCATAAAGACTATCGAGACATCTGTCAATCGAACTGATCTCTTGATGTATCTCTCGAACATTCCTATCTCTCGAGACATCGATGTTCCGCGAACTGATCTTTCGAATAAACTGACCTCTCGAGGTATCTCTCGATTATCCAAAATCATCTCTACTAAACTAAATAATACTTATAACTCCACAACTCCAAATATTATTTAAGCTTGCATGGTAGACATCTGAACCATTAATCTCCATTACTATATAAATATCCAACAAGGTTTGGGTTTGGAATAGAACCTTTGTGCGTAAAAGTATATAGTTTAGTGTTGAGTCTTGAAATTAGATTAAGGAGGCAGGTTCATGCAGGGCTGAATTTTAGGGCGTGCAAGATGTGCAACCGCACAGGGCCCAAAATGTTGGGGGCCATAGTCCAGCCCTGACATAATAGTTAGTATATGTATTTTTTATTATATATTGGCCTACAATTAGTTTTTTTTTTTTTTTGCATTTTTCTCTTTGCAATTTTTCTTCAATTCGCAGTTTATTTATACTTTGATAGGGCCTCACTTATTTATCAGCACATGGCCACGCAAATAAAAAAATCGACCCTGGGTTCATGAGATCTACGATATAGTTCTGTGAAGTCGAAAAACATGAGTTATTAAAAAAAAATTTCAATGTTACCTAATACAATTGAAAATCATATCCAATAATACCTTGTACAATTTGAAATTGTTTCAAATAATACCAAATACAACCATGAAACAATTCCATATATCAAACTATAATTGATAAATAATATGTACACTTTCTCTCTCATTTTATGTGTCTGGCTCGATTAAATAGGCTTGATTAAAATTATTTTAATTCAATTCTTCGTAATGTTAAGTTTAGTATTAGTATATAAAGGTTATATATTTAGAAACTACATTAAAAATGCTATTAAACATAGAAAATTAAATTTAAAAACAATTTAAAAAATACTAAAGAAAATAAGCAAAGAAGACATAGTTGACTTGACCAATGAATAGTAAATAAGATATGTAAAATGGGGTAGAGAGAGTACCATTTATAATGTTGTATTATTTGAAACCATTCCACATTGTATATCAAGACAATCCATGATTGTATTTGATATCATTTGAAAGCATTTCACATTTTTAATAATACTGGCTATAAGGTACAAAATACAATCATTATATTAGAGACCATTCCAAATTGTATGAGGTACAATTTATGGGTTTACTTGATATTATTGAAAATGATTTTCGATACTATTGAGAATCACTTCAATAGGACATAAATGTAAATCGCTTTTTTAGTACTACTAAAGCACAGAGAGTCAATGCCTTCACTGGGATTCGAACTTTTGACTAGACCTGTGCATCGAACGGGTTCGCTTTTGTGAACCTGCGATGGCATATAACCGACGTCATTTCAATTTTTTTAAAAAATGTAAATTAAAATAATTATTTGACGTCAATTTTGTAAAAAACCAACGTTATTTAGGCGACGTTGCAAGGTGTTTTCTATAGTAGTGTATATTGCCCATTTGAGTTAATAACTTACTATTTATGTTGGTTTAAAAAAAACTTACTATTTATGTTGATGTGAAATAGCTTAGGTGTTCATTTGAGCATTCCAAGTGAAATAAAAATATAAATCACTCTGAATGATCGAATGAAATGAAGTTAAATTTTTTATTTGTGGGAAAGCTTACAGGTTCGTTCGGGGTAAAGCTTTCCTTGTGAGGTTGTCTATGGCTAATTAATCAACTCAAATCAAGATGGTCATTATGCACCTCTAACGGGGAGTCAATTAAATTTTTAACATTGTGGTTACCAAGTCAATTGTTCGACCAATTTTGCTAGGGTTGTGCCAAATGAATTTAAAATCTTAATGTATATGCAACAAGTTGAATGTAGCTCAATATATATTAATGATTATAATAAAATCCACTAGGAGTACTCATTGCACTCCACTCCACTATGCTCCAACGCATATCATCTTTAGATAACATAAAAACATACACGCAACAACATTATCAATTTTTTCGTCTCACTATGAAGAACCCGATCGAATTCACTTTGATATAACCCAATCGAAAATGGACCCTACATATATTTGTACTAGGGCTGAGCATCGGGCGGGTTTGGACGGGTCGGGGTCGCGGGTGGACACCCCGATCGGATTTCGGGTTGAATGTTTGAGATCCTATCTGTTTATTTTTTAATCCCAAACCGTCGGATACTTGGCCGAACTATTCCGACGGATATTCAGTTAATCCGTCGGATAGTTCGATTTTAAAAAAAAAAAAGCTTAAAAAGTAATAATTTTCTTCATAAATATAAATTTTTACAACATTACAGCCTTACAGGCTTACAAGTTACAGCACACTTCAAAAATACACTAAATTAAACTTCAAAACTCAAAATTAAACATACAATTATACAAACACTTCACAGTTCACACTTCACCAAATAAACTACATTAGTACATTAAACTTGACAAAATGACATACTTGTATCATACAAGATTTACAAACTTAAAACATAAAAGTTACAAGCAGTCAAGCACAACACACTATTGAGTACTGATGAGTGATGACTGAAACAGGGAGACATGCAGCAATATTCTCCATCCTCCAAAAGCAAACAACAGCAATTGAGCAAATGAGTATTCCACATTACCACTAACAATTGATATTATCTAATATTGAATTTTCTATTCCTCTTCCTGATAAGTAACAAAATTAAAGTACAATAATTAATAAGTTCAAACATTTGAAAGTGAACAATTGATTAATTGAATTAATCAAGAGTGCTCAGATAGCTTTTTTTTTTTCCATATCAAGTTAGAATTGGGGGCAAATTGCTCAATGAGTATGGCATAAACACCACACTACATAGGCAACATACCAAACTCATTCTATATATTCAAATTTCATGGTGGAAACATCATTATTGGACAAGATAAGGACAGAATAACTAAATAAGTACAATGATACATTACTAGTCACCATTGATAAAGGGGACAAAGCCTAAAGGCAAAAATCACAAGTGATACCTGAGCTCAATAGCAGCAACATTTAAAATGTTACCAAGCCATGAGCAGTTTCCAAATTCCACTTTCCAGCACTGATACAGACAGTCATCACTCATTATTCATCAAATAGCAAAGTCAAATGGTTTATGACTTTATGCTTTAATAGTTTAAATAGAAAAAATAACTAATAAGTAAGTAACCATACAAGAATAGTAGGTAGTGAAGATCCAACTCCAGAGCTGGATGTACTGCACAACTCTGCAAAATGCAAATTGCAAAACAAAAAACACAAGTTAAAATATAAAAAAGCAGTAATTAGTTAAAACAAACAAGTTAAAACTTAAAATAGTTACCTTTCTCAATCCTTTCAACATCATCAATGTTTTCTTCCACAGATATAGGTTGATTGGCTAACCTCAGCCAATCCTGTACACACACAAGTGCCTCAACAATTTTAGGAGTCAGGGAACTCCTAAAAGCATCTAGGACCCTGCCACTAGTACTGAATGCTGATTCTTATGCAACAGTAGAAATTGGAACAACAAGTAAATCCCTTGCCATTTTAGATAACACAGGGAACCTATTAGAATTCAGCTTCCACCATCTGAGAAGGTCAAAAGAATCCTCCTCATCCACAATAAACTCAGCTAAATACACTTCCAATTCAGTTTTTTTCCTTGACAAATCCCCACTCTCCAATCTCTGTTTCATAATTTGAGATTTCAGTAAGGATTGAGGTCTCCCAACAGAAACAGAATTAGAAGTGACAGAGGGGGCAGATTTGTCAGATTGTTCCTGAACAGAATGGACAGGAAAACAGGCCACATATAATCTTCAAACAACTCCTTAAGACCAACCATAACATTGTCAAACATTGATTTACCCTTTTCCTCACCATATAACTGATTAAATTGTATGGGCATATATTCTATTTTGTCCCTGTGGTCTAAAATATTAGCATAGAATATTAGAAAATTCATTTTTTCAGGCTGGCCCCAATACTTATCAAATTTTGCCCTCATATTTGTACCAATCAACTTAACACTGCCATCAGCTTCCACCATATTTTTCAACAGACAAGACAGATCAGAAACTTCAGAGAAAAAGGTATTAGTAGTCACATACAATGAACCAGAAATCTTAACAGTCATTTCATAAAAGTATTTAAGAATCTTAACCAAAGAAGCAATGGACTCCCAATCCATGAAATCAGGTATATTTTCACCTAAATAAGCCTTAAATGAACTGTCATGATCTTCATACACTTCAAACACTTTTTGAAATAACAAAGCAGTATGTAGCATCATATAGGTGGAGTTCCACCTAGTAGGAACATCAAGACACAATGAATTTTTTGCTTCCACCCCAATTAGATCAGATAGATCCCTAAACTTCTATACCCTAGCAGGTGAGCTCCTCATATACCTAACAGCATCCCTCACTTTCTTAATAGCACTGTCACATTCTTTCAACCCATCCTGTACAACCAAGTTAAGGATGTGAGCAATGCACCTCATGTGCAAATACTTACTCCTAACAGTAGAACAACCCAATGACACCAACTTCTTCTTCAAGAAACCTAGGGCAGTATCATTACTAGAAACATTATCAACTGTCACACTAAAGACTGATTTTAGACCCCAGTCCAAAAGACAACTCTCCAAACCTTTGCAATATTTTCCCCCTTGTGGGAATAGATTGGAACAAATGAAATGATCTTCTTTTTGGAGCTTCCACTCACTGTCAATGAAATGTGCAGTTATGCACATGTAGTTTATTCTCTGGACTGAGGTCCAAGTATCAGTTGTGATACTGACCCTCTAACTGCTAGTCCTAAAAAACTTCTTCAAGTTAACCCTCATCAGAAAATATCTTGAAAATATCCCTGCTGATAGTCCATCTTGAAGGGATTTTAAACATAGGAAAACAAACTAACACAAACATCCTAAATCCCTGTCCCTCAACAATCCTAAATGGCAGTTCATCCACAATAATCATCTCAGCTAAAGCTCTCCTTATCAAGTCTTGATCAAACACCAAAGTACCCAACAACCCCTCTGTGCCTTGACTACTTTCAGTTCCAGCAGAAGAAGGGGCAGGTTGGAATGTCAGCAGAGATTGCCTTGTATCCTTAGAGTGAGGATTTTTAAGGCAGTTTAAAATGTGATTTCTCATAGAAGAAGTCACATGTTTCTTGGACTGACATGCAAACATCTTCAAACAATATAAACATTTTGCCTTGATGACAATGTCCTCATTGTTTTTGATCTTTTCAAAGTGATCCCATACAGGATATCTAGTGTCAACCTCTTTCCTTTTCTTTGGAACAGATGGAGGCAATGGCTGCTGAGACTGAAAATTATTTGTCTCTACAGCTGGGGCTTCCACCTCAGGTTGACTCCCAGACAGACCACTAATACTTTCCATCTAAAAAGGGGAAAGTATTAGTGAATGGAAAGTCACTCATGGAAAATCATCAACAAATTGGACACAAGCATCTAGCATGCATACAACATATTATTACATAATTACTTAACAGTTAGAATTGCGAGAAATCCAGATTCAGGAAAATGAGACAATTGAATTTACTTCATCATGTATACTCTAGATTTCATGTAATGCACATTTCACATATCAGTTATCATAGTTACCATTTAAGGGTCCAATATCCATAAACTTGATGTTATAAAATCCAGATCAGGAACATGTCCCTCAATTCATCATTTCTGGATTTTATTTAAAGGCTTCCACCAAAGTAAACTGGAGATCTCACAGATTACATAAAACTTAGGGACATATCACAAATTGGATATCAAAGTAACTGGAGATCTCACAGATTACACAAAACTTAGGGACATATCACAAATTGCATATCAAAGTAAACTGGAGATCTCACAGATTACATAAAACTTAGGGACATATCAGAAATTGGATATCAAAGTAAACTGGAGATCTCATAGATTACATAAAACTTAGGGACATATCACAAATTGGATATCAAAGTAAACTGGAGACCTCACAGATTACATAAAACTTAGGGACATATCACAAATTGGATATCAAAGTAAATTGGAGATCTCACAGATTACATAAAACTTAGGGACATATCACAAATTGGATATCAAAGTAAACTGGAGACCTCACAGATTACATATAACTTAAGAAATGAAACTAGGGTTTTAGATAAGTCAGTGCTTCCACCATTAATCACAACATATCAGCAATACATATCACAAATCCGAAATAGATAAAAATAAACTTAAGAAATGAAACTATGGTTTCAGATAAGTCAGTGCTTCCACCATAAATCACAACATATCAGCAATACATATCACAAATCCGAAATAGATAAAAATAAACTTCAGAAATCAAACTAGGGTTTCAGATAAGTCAGTGCTTCCACCAGAAATCACAATATATCTGCAATACATTGCACAACAAATCACAAAATTGCAATATATGAATAAATTAAATTAGGGTTTTTGCGATTTACTTCGTTTCTCACAAATTCCCCGGAGAACAAGGGCTTCTAGCACATATATCACCACTCGAACAGTCCTAGACACCACCACGGCACCACTCCACCAGGGTTTGAGGGCTTCCACCACTCAAAGAGTCGAAGTCTCGAGCAAAACCAACGATTAAGGACTACGAGTCTACGAGACTACGACTACTGAAGTACACAACTCAGAGAGAAAGAGACTCACTGTGAGTGAATTAGTGAAATCGGAGAAGGGAAGTTGAGAAGATAGTAGAGAGAAATAAGAGAATGAGTCAATGAGAGATTGAGACTTGAGAGAATCAGAGAATGAGAAAGTGAGAAACACATATCAGAGTCACAGAGGTCGCGACTGTGCAAATGAGGAGACACTAAGCACTTCTACAATATCAACACACACACACACACACATATATATATATACTATAAGCACAAACGACGTCGTATCCTAGCAGCCCTACGTAGCCCTAATTTAGTTCGGGTAATCGGGCGGGTCGGAAGCGAAAATACCTCACCCAATTCGAAACCGTTAAACCGACGTCGTTTTGACCTTCGGTTCGGTTAACGGATTTCGGGTTCGGCTCGATTCGACAATGTTAAATCGGACCGCGGTCCGATCGGGTTACTCGGGTCGGTCGGTTCTTGCACAACCCTAATTTGTACCACAATTAAATAGCCACTCAAAATTGTCATTTTAGCTAAAATTTTCAACATAATGTTATACATTTACGTATATGAACAAATACGTGTGTGTAATTAATATTTATTTGGAATTTAACTAAATGAAGGCAAGTTTAGTATTAATAAAAGAAAAAAAATTATTTATAAAAACTTAGAAATGATTATTCCTCAGTCAAAGGAATAACTCATTTTCAAAAAGAGTTTTTTTTTTTTTTTTTTTTTTCACTTTTGGACCAATGATTGTGTGATCATTTTCACATTGAGTCTTTAATTATTTTCTTTTTTCACGTATGGTCCTGTGACTTTTAACTCATTGTCACATTTGGTCCCTCCGACCTAATTTTCGGCCACTGATGACCAAATCTCAAGCAAGTGATTTATCTTAAAGGGTAAAATTATCATTTACAATTCCTTTCCCGAAAAGTTTAAGGAAATAGTAATGAAAAATGATTATTTTTCCCTTTAAAATAAGTCACTAGTGACAAAACATTATGTCAAAAAGATCAAATGTAGTAATGATTTAAAAGTCGTGGATCAAATATAAAATATTAATTGATGGTGACTAAATGTTAAACTAATCTTATAGTTATGGACTAAAAGTGAAGAAAAAAAAAACAAAATAAAAACTCTAAAAAGTCATATCAAACAATAAAATTGGTCTATATTCTTAAATACTATAATGCCTCAACTAAGGATCAAACCTGTGACCTCTTGGAAAGGTCACAACTATGCTGCTTGACCACAAGGTCTTTGGCATAAAATTGGTCTATATATTTCAGTTTTATTTAAAGTGACAAATCTTGATTGGAACAATAAAGTTGACACTTTGATTAAATTTAACACATAGTCACATACAACATATTCTATTAAATTATCCTTAAAAGAAAGATATTTATAGCATGGATCTATCATTGTTTATATGCACGTGATTATCTTTGAGACTGTGGACGTACCAAAATGACGTTAGCTAAGGCATATCAGTATTATTAGGTGCAGCGGCGAGACGGGGGCTGTATCGAAAAATCCAAAGTAGAAGCTCTTGTGTAGGGCGCCATGTATGTATCACTATTTTGTAATTAGGTCAAGGCCTATTCCTACCTTTAATCATTTACTTTAGTAGTCGGCTAACACTTTATGGGCAAAAAACGTACTATATCATGACTTCAAGATATTGATGTAGTGAATAAAAGGTCACATTTAAGATTTACTCTTTTTTTTTTTTTTTGAGAATAAACATTTAAGATTTACTTTATGCAGTAGAATAATGATTTAATTTCTGCTATAAATATTGAGGGTTTGGATTTAGCTTAGGTTTCTTGTAGTCAAAACTAGTTAATACTGTGTCTTAAAAGTAAAATTGAATTGATTTACCTTCAAGTTTAGGATATAGTTTTGATGATTTTATTGGGACTGTATCCATCATAAATCGGGTATAGGGGTACAAAATGGGGTAGAGAGAAAGCAACTTTATTACCCGGGGGGCTAGACCCAAAATATAGCACGTACAAAGTTCGAGATATTGGGTTAAAACGGCGACCTAAAGAATACATAAATAATAAACACTATAGCCCTAATGAATTGAATAGAGCCCAAAATGACGGCCCGATAATAAATAAATAACACAAGCTAAAGGACTAACAAATAAAATAAAACTAAATATGTTACCAACAGGACTTGAATCCTGACGTGCCGGCAGAAGAGAGAAGACTCAGACCACTAGCCTAGGAGGCATTTGGTGAGCCAAGGAATGCTTTTTAAGGTGAGGGGAGGCACCATATTTATATTGTTGTAGGACCCACGGATCATTGACAAATGGACGGCATCGGGTTGCCTTCAATATTACCCACACACGTGTCTTTCCACTACTTTGCTTCCAGCACACTTCCATGCATAAATGGAACTTCCTACCCTTTAATACATAAGATATTGAGTGACTTGGTGGTTAAGAACTTATGTTGTTATGTTGAAAGTCTTGCGTTCAAATCCTTTGCTCCATTAAATTTAAAGAAAAGTCATAAACTTGACATCAATCATTACAAAATAATAATAATATTGGATGGCATCAATCATTGTTTAAATATATTAGAAAAAACATGCACTTTAAGCTTCAGGTTGACGCACCTTAAGTTTCAATAATTACTCACCTTAAGCAAAAAAATCTACGCACCTTAAGATTCAAGAACTACTCATCTTAAGCACACAACACACACACCTTAAGCACAAAAGCCACGCACTTTAAGATTCAAGAACTACTCACCTTAAGCACAAAAGCCACGCACCTTAAGATTCAAGAACTACTCACCTTAAGCACACAACACACACACCTTAAGCACAAAATCACGCACCTTAATTTAAGAAGGAAAAACATGCACCTTAAATTTGGTCTAGATGCAAATATTATCAAATTGCCACTGGTTTTTTTTTATTATTTAAATTTTGGTAATCCTAGACGTTGATTTAAGTAAGATCAATGGCTCAGATTTAACCGCACAACCGCACGGGAGATACCCATTTCTTTTATTTTTTTCCCCTTCCCCCATTTTCTCTTTCCTAATCACACTTACAAAAACTACTCAAAATTACAAAAAAACTCCATTGATAAGGATGCTCAGAGTGCTAGCTTGATCATCCTGAGGAGCGCCAAAATTGCTCGGAAACTGACCAGAAGCTGTTAATTAGAGCATCTACATCAATGTATCATAAATGGTTTTTTGAATAGTGCAAAAGCAAAGAGATGATCTTGGACTGATGTGGTGTTGAGATGTTTGGCAAAATATATCCCTGCAAATCCTTGGATCATGAAAATTTAAAAAAAAAAAAAAAAAGATAGGTGGTAGGCGCGCTTGGCGCGTAATGCCAGCCCCAGCGGGCGCGTGTTCCCCATACGCCCGCTAGGGTGCTTCGGCTGGCGACCACTCTGATTGTTTTTGTTTTACTAGTAATTTACCCGTGCGATGCACGAATAATTTATTATTATTATTATATAATTAGATAATAAAATAAAAAATAAAATTATAAACAATTTTAATATTTGAAAGTATACATTTATCTGATTATAAGATTAATGCAAAAGTATCACTCAATTAATTAAACAATATATGACTCCTGCAATTATCTTAAAAAATTCTATATGTAATTATATTATTACTAAAATCAATATGGTTAAAAAGGAAAATAATTTAATTTTAATTATTATTAAAACTAAATACAACAACCCATGTTTAGCTTAATTACTATAATAATTATTAAGTAATTATACTTTTATACCTTAAGTATATTTCTTTTCACCATATCACCTTTAATTTTTCACTCATCCTCCATATCTAAATGAATTAATTTTAATTATTATAAAAAATAAATTCAACGACTCATGTTTAATTATAATTATACTAACATTTGTGTATTTATTATCTTAATTAGCATAGTAATTATTAGTCAATTATACTAATATATGTGAAATTAATTCCTTAATTATCATAATAATAATCAAATAATTAAATTAATAATATAATTATACTTTTATACCTTAAGTATTAAAATATACATAGAGAGATTACCATAGTAATTACACAGAAGAATATGAATGATTGTTTATTTTGTTCGCGCGCGCGCGCGCGCGCGCGCACACACACACACACACACACATATATATATATATATATATATATATATATAATCAAAAAATTAATTGCAATTATAAAATAAAAATTCAACACCCCATGTTTAATTGTAATTATATTAATATCTATGTAATTATTAGCTTAATTACCATAACAATTATTAGTCAATTATACTAATATATGTGCAATTAATTTCTTTATATATATATAATTGTAATTATAACATAAAAATCCAAGGATCCATGTTTAATTATAATTATATTGATATTTGTATAATTATTAGCTTAATTACCATAACAATTATTAGTCAATTATATTAATATATGTGTAATTAATTTTTTAATTACCATAATAATTATTAGATAATTATACTACTATTGTACAATTATACTTATTTTTTTCTCATAGTATTATACCTTAAGTATAATCTGTGTGTGTGTGTGTAAAATTGTAATTATACTATTATTATGGTAATTATTAATATAATTACCATAATAAATATTAGTCAATTAAACTAATATTGTGTAATTATACATTTATTCCTTAAGTATAAAAAATATATATATAGATAGAGTAGCATAAAATTACCATCATAATTACACATAAAAATTGGAATAATAATTTATTTTGTACGTTCTTATAGTATTATACCTTAAGTATAAATAAATAAATAACTATATATATATATATATATATATATATATATATATATATATATATATATATATATATATATATATATATAACCATAAAAGTATCATAATATTTAAATGGAAGAATGGGAATATAATTTATTTTGTACTTATAATATTATACCTTAAATATAAAATAAGTATATTAGGCAATTTTGCTAATAGATAATTAATATTTAGGTACATTAATTTCAACAGTTATTAGAAATAACCCTGCGTTTGGGCGGAAAATTTTGATTTGGCACTTCTACTATCATATATATATAGATAGATTTTAATTTTTTTTGTTAAATTTTTAAAGTTTCAATACAAATTTATGCAATATAAATGTAGTATATAATTTTCATTATTAGAATTGAAAATTTATAATAATAAATTTATTTTAATTTTGACATGTTTAATTTAAATATAATAAAATATATTAATTGTAATTATAATTTTTATAATAATATTAAATAAATAATTAATTAAAATATAATGGGGTAAATTCGTGTGTCCACAAAAAATTGAGAAAAAACTCAAACTAATGTGAGGACGAGTTTTTGTAATTAAGTGAGATAGTGAATGATGAGGTGGATGTTAGAGCCCACAAAAATTGGAGAAAAAACTCCAACTACTGAGGATGCTCTTAGGGGCACTAATGTATATACTTATTAATTACTTTGTCTATAGGGGACAACATGTTCTTTTCATTACAAGCACTTGACCTTGAAATACCCAATTATTTAATAGTAATAATTTGACACTTTTTTGTCATTTTACATTCATTTTGTTCTTGTTCTATCTTATCTTGGATTATTTAATAAGACCCCTTTATAATTATTTTCATCAAATAGAAAAAATACATTATAGACTTACTAGTTTAACTTGCATAAACACCTATTAATTTAATACATTTATTTACTTATTTAAAATTTAAAAATGCTATTTATGTCCAATTTACAAAAACAAAAAAATAATATCAAATAATGTGATTGTGGCAAGTACCATAATTTATATTAATTAGTTACCCATGAGTTTACCAACAATATAACAATTAATCATATGAAGTCATGTTATTTAGTATAAATTTTGGATTTTTAATTTGTAGCATTAACATTTTCCCCACTGTTTCTGTTTTTGGAAATGTGACGATAAAAATATTCTTAAAATAATATATTAAAAGAATTTATAAGTATAAAAGTGTTATCATTAAGCGCTTACAACTAAGTCAAGTATTTAGAACGTGTGACTTACTATGATATACCCATTGTTTAAATCAAACACTTATCACTATGTCAAAAATTATGGATAGTGGCGAAGACGCAACTTTATCTTCTTATACTTGCTTAGCAATCACTGTCGCATTTCGATGACAAGATGTTGGACTCGCCTCTTTAACTCTTTGCTTAACAAAAAGAAAATAAGTACGAATGTAAAAGTTATTGTATTTAATGACATAAGAGCCAAGGACCTTGTGGTCCAGTGGCACTAAGTTACTCTCTTATGTGGGAGGTTGGGGGTTTGCATTTCAATAGAGGTGAGTCAAGTCAGTAGTATTAAAAAAAACAACTTATTAGTTTAGTTTTGGATATAAAGACTAGGGGTGTGTAATTTGTTAACCGAACCGTTTTAACCGAGGTTTTTAAAACTTTAACCATTAACCGAACTGAAATTTATTTCGATTAATCGGTCGGTTAATAGATTAACCGAACTTCTTAAAGCTAAAGTTCTAAATCCTAAAAATAATACCTATAATAATAAATTCAATTAAAATAATACATATAATAATAAATCCATAAGAAAATATACAAAAAACAATATCATAAAAACATTACAAATTTATAGAGATTTTACATATTAGATTATATATATATATATAATTCCAGTTAACAGACAATTTCGAACCCAATTAACCGTTAACCGAAATTTAAAAAAAAAAACTTTAACCATTAAACAAACAGAAAAAGTTCAGTTAAAAATGATTAATTGACAATTTCCAACTCAATTAACTGTTAATCAAAATTTTAAAAAACATTTAACCATTAACCGAATCGAAAAAGTTCAGTTAAAAAATGGTTAAATGAACTTTGTCGGTTCGATCGGTTAACCGAAGTTTATACACCCATAATCAAGACAAGCATGTGGATCTTACGTACTTTCACATTGAACAAATTATATATGTTTATTTAACTAAACAAAAAGAAGTTGAGATTTCATTAGGTTTTTTAGTCAATTAACGCACACCACATTTAAGGACAGACAAACAGACTTTAGTAGTTTACATTTTAGTTTTTAAAATAATATTTAGGAAGTAATATGGAGGCGGAAGACATTGTCCCAATATCAAATATAATAATAATAATAATAATAATAATAATAATAATTAGTACCCATTTTGGTCCCTCGACTATTATGTACCAATTTTGGTCTATCGACTATTGAAAATGACGTTTTTCCCCTCTTTATAACGGTCTATGGATGACAATTGTAACGGCGGACCAAATTGGGTATAATTTTACAAGTTAGATGACTAAATTGTGTACTTTTAATAGTATGTGACTAAATTGAGTATTACCTTATAGTCGAGGGATCAAAATGGGTATTAACTCAAACTTTTACATCTAAATAATATTGATTGATTATCTTGTGAGACCGTCTCAAGAATCCTTATTTGTGAGACAATTCATGTCAAGATGGAAATGTAATACTAGTTTTGAGAAAAAATGTACTCCCCCTGTTCCATTTATCTGTCCTACTTACTATTCATTGGTCAAATATAATTTTTTTTTTGTGTTTAATAGTACTTTTAGTGTAGTTTCTAAATATATAAATTTTTTATATTAATACTAAATTTAATATTATGAAAAATTGAAGTAAAAATAACTCAACTCAAGTCTCGTTAACCGAATCAGACACATAAAATGGGATGGAGGGAGTAATATTTGTAAATCAAAATGTACAAGTATTACATTTTTTTTCAAAAGTATTACATTTTTCAATTATAAGTAACAAACAATTTATTACTGATCAATATTACATTTTTAAATATAAGTATTTCATCTTTCAATATAATACATAAATAATTTATTCTTGATTAATATTATATTTTTAATATAAGTTTTATATTTTTCATCTTTAGGGAACTGTCTCACAAGTAATTAAAGATTTGTGAAGCGATCTAATATAAAATTTTGCCAATAATATATATTGTGAGGTTCAAACGTAAAACGTGGAATAAGAAAGCCAAAATGCCTATAGCCCTATATGTCTTCTTCAGTATTGACAAAATGGCAAGTAAGATTTGAGCTAGGAAGTAGGGAGAAGGACCTAATTACCTAAGGGCTACGATTCATTAATTTATGATCGATTAAAAAGATAATTCACTAATTAATTATTTAAATGTATACATCTCTCTACACTTCTATAAATAGAAAAGTCTAGGACCGCCTCATCTTAATAGGGGTCTAGTCCCATTAACTATACATACTCAATTATATTATACTGTATTAGATAATAAATGTCATTATTTACAACAAATAATCATATAAAAAAATAGAGGAAGAAATTTGGATTCCTCATATTCTATTTGAAAATTATAGAAGAAATTAACAAAGTTCTCATCTAACTAAAAAAAAAAAATATTAATTCTACGAAAAAATAACAAGAACAAGAAGGGAAGAATAGATCTGATCTAGTTCAAGGTTTGTAAGATTTAGGCTAACCTTAACCCTGAAATTTTACACACTTGCTAAATGACATGGCACACCACATGAATTTTTTTTTCTTTTTTTATATATATTTTTATTTGCCTACATGTTTAGCAAACTTGCTAAATAGCAAGTTTGCTAAAGGCAGCAAAAGCTGCCAAAATATTTTTTTTACTTTTTAATTTCTTTTTTATTATTTTATTATTATGTATATAATATAAAATGAAAGTGAACCACATTTTTAAACGTTGTCAAATTTGCAGGGATGTAGAACAAATAGTAGAAGATTTGTAAATTTGATGATAGGGGAGTGGGACCCATTTTAGAAAGTGAGAGAAACTTGCTGGGGTAAGGACAACTTTAGTCATGTAATACTCACACAATCCTTAAAACCTTATTTACTAGTACATTCCTTTGGTGCTAGAAGCGTTGTAGCCTAGATTTCTCAAAATAAAACAAGCTTTGACTTATGGTTTGTGATGGGGATATTGGGTGTGGGCTTGAACAAAGTGGGCTTGTGACGATGGGCCAGGCAAGGTAGATCTAGGAAGCCCACACGCCTCCGCCGGCGGGGGCGCCAATGGGCGAGCTGGCAGCGCCCGGTCACGGCGCGGCTGGCGCACCGGGTGCGTGGCCGTGCCGCGGCTTGGCGCCCCCTCCGCGCCCCTGTCACGCGGCGCGGGGCGGGCGGTGGCATGCGGGTGTGGCGTGCAGTGAGGGGTGTGGCGTGCGGTGAGGCGTTTGCGGGTGTGGCGTGTGGTGCGGCGTGCGTGAACCACGTGGCACGAGGGATTGGGGTGAGATCTCGGAGCGTACACGTGGACGATTCGCAGAGGGGGGTGGCTCAGTATAAATGGGGGGCTCGGTTGTCCATGAAAGGCACATCTGTACACGGCAAGTACTACGGTCTAGTGGTTCCGTGTTCTTACTTTCAACCCCCTATCGCGGGTTCGATTCTCATATTCACTTTTGTAATCGCCTGGGCTCTAGTTTGTTAGAACCGGCATCCTCTATCCGGTTTATGGTGGACCCGATTCGTTAAAACCATCATTGGCACCGTCTCTGGGTACTGTTACAAAAAGTACATGTTGTATATACAAAATTCTCAAGGTTTAGTCATTCAAGTCAAATTTCTAAGTCTGTTCCGCAATTCGAATCAAACCCGTAAAATGGTTGTCCCACCTAACGAACAGCCAGGGGCCTTGGCCCCCGAAGCTAGGAGAAACGAAGGAGGAGACGAAGTACTGGTTTCAGTTCGAGCGGAGGAGCATCCTACCCTCCCAGAGGGCAGGAGACACGGGGACTGCGTCGCACAAGGCAGCCAACCTAGCGCGGCGGAACCCCTTAATGGAAGGAGGCAAGACCTCATAGTCCCTCGACCTTCCCAGTCGGACGTGTGGGAGCGACACGTATCGGGGGATATTAGTTTGGAAGGAGAAGGCGAAAGTGTCTACCGCCCGATGGAATGTTGGGCTAATCGTCGGACTGATCCCCGCGAGGACTGGGTCCGCAAAATGGACGCGAAGATGGAAGAGTTGATCCGGTGGAAGGAGTTGGGTAACCATCCCGTCGTGCCCAAGATAACAATCACCCCGCCATTCACCTCAGGGATCATGGGCGAACCTCTCCCACCCAACTTCAAACCGCCCAATGTGAGAAAGTTCGATGGAACCGGCGATCCGCAAGAACACGTATTGGTATACCAGGCCGCTATGATGCTGATGGGGTCGTCCGAGGCAGCCATGTGCCGAGCCTTCTTTTCCACGCTGGCGGGAGGAGCTCAGTGTTAGTTCACCAACCTACTCGGTGGATCGATAGGTTCTTTTCATGAATTGGCGATGAAATTCATCACCTGCTTTATGCGGGGGAGGAGAATTAAGAAACATTTCACACACCTCGCGAGCCTAAAGCACGGAAAGGATGAGACCTTGATGGAATTCCTTGTCCGTTGGAGGACTGAGGAGGCCGAAGTGGACGACATGGACGACAGGTCGGCCATTGTCATGTTTATCTCCGCCCTGAGAGCAGGGGATTTATACAAGAGCCTACGCCGCAAGACGCCGAGGACCTACACGTCGCTGATGATTAAAGCCGACCGTTATGCGAAGGCGGAGGAGGCGAACCGCCTAAAAGCACGAGACTACCCCAAACGACCTGATGAGGGCGCGTGAAGTGATGATTATGGCCCCGTCGTACCAAATAATAGGCGGCAACCTGTTTAAACTATCCTTCGGGGGTCCGCTACTCCGCTGCCTGACTAAGGTCGAGGCAGACAAGGTACTCGCCGAGATGCACGAAGGGGTCTGTGCGGCTCACCAGGGTGCCCAGACCTTGGCCTGAAAAATCATCCTCCAGGGGTATTATTGGCCTCACCTAAGGGCTATCGCCTAGAGTATGTGAAGAAGTGCCCCGCATGCCAACACTTCGCAATACTCCCGGGGCGACCGGCGTCTTACTATACCCCGGTGACATCCGCCATCCCCTTTGCGCGTTGGGGTATCGATTTGCTAGGGACTTTTCCCAAGGGCGTGGGCGGCCTGAAGTTCATAATAGTGGCAGTGGACTACTTCACCAAGTGGGTGGAGGTTGAACCCCTCGCCTCGATCACGGAATATCAATGCCGAAAGTTCGTGTGGAAGCACATATTCACAAGGTTTGGGGTACCTCTGCAAATCGTATCGGACAACGGGAAACAATTCGACAAAAAAAACTTCGCTCGCTTCTGCACATACTACGGGGTGGAACACGTCAAGGAAGCAGTAGCATACCCCCAAGCTAATGGGTAAGTAGAAAACGTGAACCGTACCCTCCTTGACGGCATAAAAAAGAGAGTTGAAACCGCAGGATCCGCATGGTACGAGGAGTTGCCCACTATACTATGGGCATACAGAACTACCCCTAGAAAGGCCACCGGTGAAACCCCCTTCGCCTTGACATATGGGTGCGAGGCTCGAAACCCTTTAGAATCCGTCATACCCACCGAAAAAAGCGAGCGTTACCAGCCTGGGCAGAATGGGGAAAGCATGAGAGTCGAGTTAAGCCTTTTGGAAGAGAGGAGGGAAACGGCTGGCCGAAATATGGCTGCATATCAAAGAACGGTAAAGCGTTACCACGATTCGCGGGCACGACCGAGGGACCTCCAGGAGGGTGATGTAGTCTTACGCAGAAGGGAGGCCAGTAAACCCCTACAAGGCGGCAAATTGGCACAAAATTGAGAAGGACCATATAGGATTTGCTAGGTGGTACGGGAAAACACTTACAAATTGGAGACGATGCAAAGGGTCCCAATCGACCGGGTGTGGAATTCCCACCACCTGAAGAAGTTCTTCCAATAGAAGAACAAACAAGGTAAATAACTGTACATGCCATTCACTCGGAATTGATCCGAGATAGGTACTTGCAAAGTTCTGTCACCTTAATGTGCAAATTGCAATAAAACGCGCGCCAATGTGCTAGACGCCCCTGGCGCGCGGGTAGTATGGGCTCGCATTGCTTCGAGCCAGCCCATATGTCCTAGCATTCCTCCATTTTAATAAATTTCCTCTTTTACTTCAAAATTTCTTCTTTTACTTCAATAAACAAATCGATCCAACGCGCACCTCCAACGCGAGCCGTGTGGGTTACCCACAGGCCATAATCAACCCGCAGGATGGGTGGTCCATGGTTAATAAGGTGAATGGGGCGTATGGGTTTGCGACGCTTGGAGGCAACCTACATGCGCGCATCGGACCCGCAGGGTAGGCGGTCCATGCGCTGGTTAATAAGGTGAATGGGGCATGTGGGTTTGCGACGCTTGGAGGCAACCCACATACGTGCATCGGACCCGCAGGGTAGACGGTCCATGCGCTGGTTAATAAGGTGAATGGGGCGTGAGGGTTTGCGACGCTTGGAGGAAACCCACATGCGTGCATCAGACCCGCAGGGTAGGCGGTCCATGCACTGGTTAATGAGGCGAGTGGGGCGTGTGAGTTGCGTTGCTTGGAGGCAACCCACATGCGCGCATCGGACTCGTAGGGTAGGCGGTCCATGCGCTGGTTAATGAGGCGAGTGGGGCGTGTCAGTTGCGTTGCTTGGAGGCAACCCACACGTGCGTACTGGACCTGCTAATGAGGCATCACATTGTTGAAAAAAAAAAGAACTCCATTACTTGCGAGAATGTTTAGTAGTTCAGGACACGAACTAAAATACGCGGAATACAACGAGCTAACAAGCAAATAAGCAAAATAACATCTAAGCTAGAGGAAAGCTGGAAAAATAATCCCTACGGAGCTGCAAAACCTACTGCTGACCCTCAGAAACCAGACCCAGAGGTGAAGTGGAGACTCAATGACGGATCCACACTCCCAACGGCACCGGAGCCTCCTATAGGATCCGACGGTAAAGCCACAAATAATGTCCCCTCGGCCCTCTTTGGGCTCATAAGAAAACCATCCGCAGGAGTAGTAGTGGACGTAGGCATGACGGGAGCGGGAGGACGACGGAGAGGAAGATACTCTAGCAACTTCCACCCCACGATGCTGAAAGAAGTGAAACAGAGACGCAACTTGCCATACAACTGTTCTTGCATCTCTTGCTGTCCTAAGTAAAAGGCCGCCTCGCACTCTCGCACGACCCTCGCGTGCCCTTCGTTAGTATCTCGCAACCAAACTTCTGCTACGGGCCCCATGGCAGACTTACTCCCCGTAGTCACCGCCCACTCTTGGAGGACCTGTACGAGAGGTGGGCCAAAGTAGGCCTGATAATCTTGCGCATCGTACCATTTTGACATGGCATCCACCATAGCCTGACCAGAACGATCAGGAGGAGACAACCAATACCTTAGCAGACCTGGCATACGCGAGCAAGCATAATCGTCAGCTGCGCAAGAAAAATCCTCCGTCCCCTGCTAATCCTCTATGGCATGCTCCAAAGCATGAGTGTGGGCAACCTGCTGCTTCTCGTGTTCACCCTGAAGAGTCGAGTGAGCAAGCTGTAAAGCTGTGTGGGCAGTCTTAACTGCATCCAATTCCTTTAGCGTTGCCTCGTGCGTCACCTGAAGTTGCTGATGACGGTCTCCTAGCTCACGAAGCGCCCCTTCAGAGGTGGCATAGTCTTGGGAAGCCTCCTGCAAGCGTTGTTGAAGCCCGATAGCCTGCATAGATGGCTACAAAAAAAAAAGGGGGAGGTTAGGATCAGAAACGTCTAAACAAGGGAAGGAATAAGACAAATGGTACTCACATTCATTAGATCTCCCACCTAGTGCGAACTCAAGGCATCCATGGGACTGCTGTCTATCTAAAACCGGGTAGTGGCAGGTACCATTTCTCGCACTCCGCGACGTATGAAGTCGATATGATCTAGGTGGTAAGGGCGAAGTGGCCTAGGACGAGAGGTTCCACTGTGGCTCCTCGCGAACAGGGGATCATGGGGATCGTATTCAATCAATGGAGACCAGGAGGAGGCCCGGAGGGGCGATCGACCCTAGCGTGATCGGGGCTGTTGATGGTGATGACCTGAGGTGGTTCCGTACGTGAAGGAGAAAAAATGGCACCGGACTCTACGCCATCCAAGGTGGGGTCAGCCATCACACCTACTAAGGACTCCTCATCATCCGATTGCGTGTGTGAAGTAGTGGGCTTACCCCGAGTATTGTACACCCGGAGCATACTGGGTGTACTAGAGACAGGGACTGCGGGGCACACGAGATTAGCATAAAAAAAAGGGGAGAGAGCACTCACGTAAAGGAGGGCCATCGCTGAGCTGATTCACCAACAAGGGATTGTGGTATCTCTGATGGTCGAATGGGCCATCCCCGCACAATTTGGTTCAGTCTGCGTCTAAGCCCTCGTTGGAAGGCGGTGTAAAGGGAGAAACAAATTGAACCCATGTAGTGCTGAAGCCATATCTAGCTGCCCTAGGGTTGTAGCTCACGTACACGAATTTCTCTTTCCAATTCTTAATCAGGGACGACAAGGAGGTCACGAAAGAGTACCTAGACATTGGTTGAAGGTGGGGGAAGGGCCCGCTTTGGTTCACATGAAATACATGCAATAAGAGTGACAGGGAAGGAGCTACCTTAACCTCGTGGCACCGGGTGATGAAGCAGGTAATTAATCTATGACCATTGGGAGTTAGCTGACAAGGCGCAATGTTGTGGCTCGCAAGAAACGCTAGCGTCAGAGGGTGGGGTGGGAATTGTAAACCCCCCTGGACTAGCGTCAGAGGGTGGGGTGGGAATTGTAAACCCCCCTGGATCGCATGATAATGGACTGCCATAACCCGGCTGTCAGGAGGTTCAACCATATTCTGATTTGCCATAACCCGGCTGTCAGGAGGTTCAACCATATTCTGATTGTCACGAGGGACCATCATCTGCACCCCTTCCCCCAGCCACTCATCTAAGGAATTCAACTCCGGCTGGGTGAGTTTTGACCGGACGCCACGAGGGACTGTGAGATCTAGGCTGCGACCTTGAGTGGAAAGTGGGAGAGGAGTACTGGACAAGGGTAGAGGCATGTGGTGCGTTGGGGCACACCTGAGAGGGTGTCTATGATCATGGGCATGGCTTGCATAAGGATGAAGGGTGAGTGGGTGATCCCAAAGGATCCCAAACCTGCGTTGGGAGGCGAGATAATCATAAGCTCGTTGGATGTTAGGGGGCGGGGTATGTCCTGTGGCGGTGATGCGAGAAGAGACCGTGGGTAGGTACGGTCGGCGGTGGGGCGGCTGCATCGCGAGGCGGGGCGGTGTGGCGGCACGGGTGCTGCTGTGCTGGTGCGATGGGCGGTGTGTCGGCGCGGGTACTGCGCGGCGACGGTTGGCGGTGTGGCGGTGCGGTTGCGATGGCGGGGCGGCACGGGCGCTGTGCAGAGACGGCTGCCGGTGTGGCGGTGCGGTTGCGATGGTGGACCGGGGCTGGTGGTGTGGCGCGACCGGCGGTGTTGCGGTGTGAGGTGGCAGCGGCAGTGGGGAGTAGTAGGTGAGGGTGTGGGGATGTATGGGAGATTTAGGGTTTAAGGTGTGGTATACTGAATGGATGGAGTTAGCTTTAAATAAGGGAGGTGGTTCCTAAAATCAGGGCATTCCTTGAATAATCCGATTGTGAATCAAACACTTATTCTTACTTCATTTAGGAATAAATTACCTAAAGGAAGTGGGGGACTCGTGATGGGGATATTGGGTGTGGGCTTGAACAAAGTGGGCTTGTGACGATGGGCCAGGCAAGTTAGATCCAGGAAGCCCACACGCCTCCGCCGGCCATGGGTGCCGCCGGCGGGGCGCCGGAATGGCCACAGGGGCGCGCTGGCAGCGCTTGGTCACGGTGCGACTGGCGCACCGGGTGCGTGGCCGTGCCGCAGCCTGGCGCGCCCTCCGCGCCCCTGTCACGCGGCGCAGGGCGGGCGGTGGCATGCGGGTGTGGCGTGTGGTGATGGGTGTGGCGTGCGATGAGGGGTGTGGCGTGCGGTGAGGCGTTTGCGGGTGTGGCGTGTTGTGTGGCGTGCGTGAACCACGTGGCGTGAGGGACTGGGGTGAGATCTCGGAGCGTACACGTGGACGATTCGGAGAGGGGGGTGGCTCAGTATAAATGGGGGGCTTGGTTGTCCATGAAAGGCACATCTGAACACGGCAAGTACTACGATATATCTAGTGGTTCCGGGTTCTTACTTTCAACCCCCTGTCGCGGGTTCGATTCTCATATTCACTTTTGTAATCGCCTGGGCTCTAGATTGATAGACCCAGCATCCTATATCCGGTTTATGGTGGACTCGATCCGTTAAAACCATCAGTTTGAGTACTCAAACAATAAGCCCAACGAACTAGAACTTAGTTTTAAACACAAGAAAGATTATGAAGATGAGCAGGGTTCCAAAAGAAAACGTTGAAGATTTTCAGTGTTATAAAATCTCCTGCTTCATCCAAAGTATATATAGGAGATGTGGAATTGAATAGCATTTAATCATGACATTAACACTGGTTTAAAACCAGTCTGTAACCTTCATAATAGACAAATATTTAATCTGGAAATTAATTCTAAAAATTAAAATTAGAAGTAATTCAAAATTAATTACATAGTATCAGAATTAATAGTCCGTAAAGGTGCTTTGAACAGTACCCACGAAGAGTAGTTCGAGAAGTAACTACTCCAAGCAGTACCTACGAAAGGTATTCGGAAGGTTACGTACAAGAAGTGAACTTCTCATCTAGGCCAAAGAGTCACATTTTCCTCTTTGGTAAAACTTGAGTTGACCAAGAAGCAAAAACTCACTTCTCGAACACATTTGAGAAGTTACTCTTCGGACACTCTTCGAGAAGTAGCTTAACTTCTCGGTGTTGGGAATATTTGTTATTAGGTTTTGATGATACCAAAAATGTGTTAGAATTTATTTGTAATTATTAGTCTCCAAAAGAAGAAAATGAAGAAACATCAAGTTTAGTAAACTGCTACAGTAAGGTTCAGTAAACTGCTACAGTGACTTCGAGAGGTGCTACAGTACCATTCGCATGAGGCACTTTTGAACGAAGTTTTGAGGCCGAAGAAGAAGACAATAATCCATGAGAGGTGGATGGGAAAGGAGTTTGGATGTCATAGAAGAAGGATATAACTCACGAGAGGTGGATTGGAAAGCCAAAGTACTCGTGAGAGGTAGATTAAAATGGTTGCAAGACATCAAGTTCGCGCTGCTACAGTACTTCGAGAGATGCTACAGTGACTTCGAGAGGTCGAGAGATAGATCGAGAGTTCGAGAGATCACAAGGGATGAAAACGCGATGCTACAGTGAATTACTACAGTGATCTTCAATAGTGCTTTTGCTACAGTGCGATGCTACAGTGATTTTGCTACAATACCTTCGAGAGATCAAGAGAAGTTCGAGAGATCCTCGAGAGATCAAGTCATCCGCGAGAGATAAAAAACGCGATGCTACAGTGAATCGCTACAGTGATCTGCTACAGTACTATTGCTATAGTGACTTCGAGAGTTCGAGAGATTGATCGAGAGGTTCGAAAGATCACAAGAGATGAAAACTCGATGCTACAGTGAAATTGCTACAGTACTCGAGAGGTAAATAGTACTATTGCTACAGTGACATGAATAGTACCATTGCTACAGTAATCACGAAAAATACTCAGATGAAATTGGTTCAATGAGTATTATTCTAGCAAGAAGACTTTTGGAAGAAGAAGTTGCGAGAGGTATAAAGAAATCCTTCAAGCTAGTTCAAGATTCAACTAAGGAATAAATTATACACTTGGAAGATGTCACATGGGAAAAGGTAATATGGGTGACAATATTTTATTTGAAAAGGTTCAAATAAAATTCAAAGTGGTCAGGAGAAAGCTAAAGATGGAGAATGGGCATGAATATTTTATTCAAGAAAGATGGGCTCAAGATAGTGGAAAGAATATTAAATCAAGCATGAAGACAAAGTTTCTTATCAACATGCAAGACACCATACGGGAATTATGGGAGTGGAATATTTTATGGAAGACTTCAAGTGGGATTTCAGATCAAGCTAGCACATGGGATACAAATTAAGGTGGAGCTTCAACGGGTAAAGTATGGAGACTTGAACAAGGAAATATTTTATCAACTCCACTAAGCACGTGAAGGAGACAAAAATTAATGTGGGTTGTTTGGCAGATTTGGACTGCTGTCAAACGGACAAAATGACAACGGGAATATTTCTTCCCAAATATAAAACCCTAAAGCTTAGAAGAAAAGAGACAAGAGGGGATACCAAGGGGGAATACGAGACAGTGAATGCACATACAGAAAAGAGAGGAAAAGCTCAGCTTCGAGACATAAAATTCCAGTGTGCACATTCTAAGCTTAAAAGATAAAAGAATCACTTTGATTCTTTTACTAGTCCAGCACAAACACAACAACACCAACTTTCGAAGGGAAGTTTTGAGTAGGCAGTGAAGGATAGGTGGACGGTGCGGCCATTCGCTATCTCAAGGATTGTCAGGCAGTGAAGGATAGGAAGACGGTGCGGCTCTTTTCTATCTCAAGGATTGCCAAGAAGGGAAGAAGCGGGTTGCTTCTGTCCAGACTTTGTATTGGTGATAATACATAGTGGATTTGCTCCTTGGAGTGAAAGGAGAACAGTGGATGTAGGCTGCGTTGGCCGAACCACTTAAATTCCTCTCTTGCACTTTACTTTACTGTTATTATTATTATTGTGCAACTAACCCCATAACTCTTATTCACACGAGCACACAATTTACAAAACGCTACAATCATATTTTACGCAAGCTTGAGACTTCCGCTGCAAGGAAATTTATTTCCTTAATTCTTTTCAGCTCACTTTGAGTTAGAATCGAAAATTTGATAAAGTCTATTCAACCCCCCTTCTAGACTTTATAGCTTGCTCATCCGGGACCAACAATTGGTATCAGAGCGGTTGTTCTAACAGACCAACCTTTTTGGTCATCCTGAACAGATTTCGAATTTAAAAAAAAAAAAATTCTGGTTGTAGCGAAATATTTTTTAAAATGCCTAAGAGTATGGATCTTATCCCAATGTATTCACAGGAAGATTTTGAGGAATGGGATCTTATCCCAATGTATTCACAGGAAGATTTTGAGGAATGGAGAACAAGCCCAATGTATTCACAGGAAGATTTTGAGGAATGGAGAACAAGACTCCAAATTTCACAGGAAGATTTTGAGGAATGGAGAACAAGACTCCAAATACATCTCTCGGCCATACATTCACGTATGTGGGACGTAGTGGAAAATGGTCCGGCCATACATTCACGTATGTGGGACGTAGTGGAAAATGGTCGAATCTTAATTGAGAAGATCAACACTGCTCCTCCTACCATAGCTTCCACTGGAGAAAGTGAACAAGGTGAACAAAGTGACGAAGAAACATCACCTTTACCCCCAAGGCCAACAAGGGTTGCAAAGCCCTACGAAGAGTGGACCAAAGAGGATCACACCCTAGCAAAGTTAGATAACGATGCTAAAAATGAGATCATGAAAACTCTTGACAAGGTCACGTTTGGCAAGATTAAAGGGCACACGTCAACCGCAAAGCAACTTTGGGACAAGCTAATAGAACTTTCTATTGGCAATGAGCAAATCAGGGAGAATAAATTAAATATTATTGTCCAAAAGTTTGATTCCTTTGAAATGTTACGGGATGAATCCATTGACCAAATGGAAACCCGTTTTACTAATATTTTGGGTGAGCTTTCTATGTTGCAGAAATATTATACGCAGAGGGAGATCAACTCCAAGATTCTAAGAGCACTACCCAAGGAATGGCTATCCAAAGTCACGACCATAAAAAGTAGCAAGGAGTTCTCAACCATTTCAACCGAATCCTTGTTTTGGGATCTCAAAGATCATGAATATGACATGGTCAGACTAGGCAAGAAAAGGGTCTATATTGATACGCATGCCTTGGTTGGACGTGAAACCCCTTCAACATCCAAAACCCCAACAAGAACTTCTGACTCATGGAAGGAAGATCAAGAAGAAGAGATGGCGCTTCTTATAAAGCAATTCAAGAAGTTCTTAAAATACAAAGGCAAAAGCTCTAGGAGGCATAGATCATCCGATCGAAAGGTAAGGAAACATACAGGACGAGAGGTTGATGAAACTGAAAATGTTTGCTTTAATTGCAGGAAACCAGGACACTTTAAAGCTGATTGTCCTCGTTTAGAAAAAGATGAGGAGAGTTCAAAGAAAGATGATTGGAAGAAAGACAAATACAACCGGAAGAAATGGAAGAAATCCGGAAGGAAAGCCTTCATGGCCAAAGATACATCGGAAGAAAGCAGCAGCTCCTCCGAAGAAAGCTCTTCTTCCGACTCAGACGATAAAGCACTCTTTTGCTTAATGGCTAGAGAAGAATCCTCATGCTCGTCAAAAAGGTCAACTTCGAATTATCGCAACAATGAAACCTTGCAAGTTGACTTAAGTCGCTACACGGCCTACTACAATGAAGAAGAGGTAACTTCCACATCCTCTTCTAGCTCTTCTGATTTTACTCCTAGAAATAGGCGTGCTTTACATATTGAATTAAGGAGTAAATTTTCTGAAATTGTAAAGGAGCACGATCTTCTTATATCTAGCAATCAGCTACTCATGAGTGATAATTCTAGGTTGACTGAGGAATTAAAATCCCTCGATAGTCTAACCTTGGAATTAAATAATCTCAAAGCTGAAAATGTAAGATTAAAAGAAGAGTGTAGAGCAAGTAACACTAGAGAAGAAAAGCTCAAAGAGCTTCTTGACAAGTATGCCGGTAGTTCCAAAGCAATGGATACTTTACTAAGCATACAAAAGTCATCGGGGGATAGAACCGGACTTGGTTTTAATTCTTCATCTTCTCTAGAACCACCTTCTATTGGACCGGTATTTGTTAAGGAATCTAATCCTCAACCGGAAAATAGTGTGGTACAAAATCATAAATCAACTCCGGTTGATTATGAAAACAATCGGAATAGGCAAGGCTTAGGTTTCAAGAAAGTTGCCCGGACTTATCAAAATAAATCTAACAAGGCAATTTCTAAAAACCAAGGAGGCCAACGGAAGAAGTGGAAAACTTCTAGAAATAAAGGAATAAAATATTCCGAAATTAAAAGAAGTTTTCGAAAAGAGTGGGTCCCCACGGGAAGAACTTTCGATCCAAATAAAGTGGACCCAACCCCCGTAGGAACAAAACTTCTTACCGGTAGAAATATTCATGCTAGAAAATTTTCTAATCCACATCGGAGGAATATGGGTAGGATTCCAAGGAATGATGTTGGTAGAAATTTTCATTTTAATTCCGATTGGAAAATGGCTAAATTTATTCCTAGACCCGGAAAAATAAATTTAAACAAAGCCAAACCTTCCCGAGGGCATCAAAATTATTTTGGGTCAAAATTTTCAAAATTCGATGCTCCAAAACGGTTTTATAGTTTTCCATTTAATTATGATTTAGTATGGGAACGAAGAATGGCTCAAGTCCCTCATGATGGGTTCGGGCTACCTTATAATCCCAAAAGAACTAACCTCCGAGGACCCAGATTTGTTTGGGTACCAGAAACTTTATTTTATTGATGTAGGGACTTCTCGTTCTATCATTGTTGGGAATAAATCAAGACTTGCAACAAAATGGAACCAACAATTGGTCTCAACGAGAGATAATGATACGAGAGGTTGATTATCAAAGGGGGAAAGATGTCAATTCTTGAAGAGAATAAAGCAAAGGTGGAAGATGCAAGTAAGGGGGAACCACCATTCATGCACGAGAGGTGAAAAATAGCAATACTGTGGAACCTCATCACTAAAGGTACTACTAATTCTCTTTGCAAGACTAACTTTTTGGTATGATGCCAAAAAGGGGGAAAATAAGTGAGGGGGAAGATATTATGTAAA
>NC_044926.1:19187235-19214631 GCF_003576645.1 Ipomoea triloba | reverse complement strand
CTATCTCAAGGATTGTCAGGCAGTGAAGGATAGGAAGACGGTGCGGCTCTTTTCTATCTCAAGGATTGCCAAGAAGGGAAGAAGCGGGTTGCTTCTGTCCAGACTTTGTATTGGTGATAATACATAGTGGATTTGCTCCTTGGAGTGAAAGGAGAACAGTGGATGTAGGCTGCGTTGGCCGAACCACTTAAATTCCTCTCTTGCACTTTACTTTACTGTTATTATTATTATTGTGCAACTAACCCCATAACTCTTATTCACACGAGCACACAATTTACAAAACGCTACAATCATATTTTACGCAAGCTTGAGACTTCCGCTGCAAGGAAATTTATTTCCTTAATTCTTTTCAGCTCACTTTGAGTTAGAATCGAAAATTTGATAAAGTCTATTCAACCCCCCTTCTAGACTTTATAGCTTGCTCATCCGGGACCAACACTCGGGTAGTGAAAAAAAATGTTGGAAAATATTTTCAAAAAGTTGGCATAACTTAGCCCTCAAGACCAACTAATTTTTCACAGGACATTCGTGCCCTTAAGTACTGGCGTACACGTGTCAACTCTTTACAGACTTATTTTAGAATTTGATTTGCACCACCCTTGTGCTCGAGAGAGTGTCTCTATGCTATACAATTTAAACTCATTCTAAAAAGGCTCTTCTATCTATAGTAGTGGTGCAAATTCACTACTCAAACCAATGTGGGACAAAGGCAACTTACGATGAGAATATCGATTAATTCAAAATCATAATCAAAAGATAATTACAGAGTCCTATATGACTAAGGAGTCACAAAGACTCCTGAACAATAGGTAGCTCAGTCAGACTAATTCTAGACCACATACATTAACTTAATATAAAACATATAATATGAACTGTAACACTAATATTATTGACACATCCCCCCCCCCCCCAAGCATAAGGTTGATAGTCGACAACATTGAGCTTGGACTAGAGTGCACTAAACCTCGGAGCAGGCAACGGCTTTGTGAATATATCTGCTAGCTGATCCTTGGTAGAAACAAAATGCACCTTGAAATCACCGGAGGCTACCTTGTCCCGGACGAAATGATAGTCGATCTCTACATGTTTTGTTCTCGCATGAAAAACAGGATTCGCAGCCAGATATGTAGCCCCAAGATTGTCACACCATAGGGTTGCAGGACTACCCGAGTGCAGGCCCAACTCAGTCGGCAGAGAAACGATCCAAGTCACCTCGGCTGCCACATCAGCAAGTCCTTTGTATTCGGCCTCTGTCGAAGAACGAGCCATAGTACGCTGTTTGCGGGAGACCCAGGAGATAAAGACTCGACCCCAGAAAGACTGCATAACCGCTCGTTGATTTTCTATCGACCGGACACCCGGCCCAGTCTGAGTCTGAAAAGGCATGAATGTCAGAAGTTTATGGCACAGAGAGACGCAACCCGAAGTTCGTAGTCCCCTTGACATACCGTAGCACACGTTTGAGTAAGGACCAGTGATCTTCCGTTGGTGAGTGCATGAATTGACATAACCGGTTGACTGCGTAAGATAAATTGGGCCAAGTGATTGTAAGATATTGTAGAGCCCCAAATATTCGACGATACTGAGTGGGATTGTCGAACATCTGTGAAGATGGTGAGACAGCCTGTGTTATCGCTGCTGGAGTTGCCAAAGCTTTGCAATCAGACATACCAGCCCGAGTTAAAATATCAACCATATAAGGACGTTGAGATAGAACGAATCCACCGTCTATGCGCACAGTTTCAATGCCAAGGAAAAAAGCAGGTGAGCCTAGGTCTCGAATCTTGAAAGTAGACGAGAGCCGACCCAGGAGTTTATCTATGAGCGACGAATCATTCCCCATCATGATGATGTCGTCCACATAAACCAATAAAAAAACCTTAGAGTTGTGTGTTGAGTAATAAAATAGTGATACATCAGTCTTTGACGCACGGAACCCAGTCAAAAGTAGAAAGTCATGGAGCTGTTTGAACTAGGCTCGTTGTGCTTGCTTGAGCACATATAATGATCGCTGTAAGTGACAAACATAATCTAGATGCGTGGGATCCTCATACCCGAGAGGTTGTTTCATAAACACTGTTTTGGAGAGATGTTCGTTTAGAAACGCATTGTGTACGTCTAGCTGCCGTAGGGTCCAATTGTTTGACACAGCAAGAGAAAACAACATGCGTACTGTAGTCGGTTTGACTACCGGGCTGAATGTGTCAAAGAAATCCTCGCCAGCAACCTGATTAAACCTTTTGGCTACTAATCGAGCTTTATAACGCTCAATTGACCCATCGGCCTTACGCTTTGTGCGATAAACCCATTTACATCCAATGATATTCATGTGAGGCTTGGTTGGGATTAGTTGTCAAGTGTTATTGTGAAGCAAAGCATTAAATTCTTGGTCCATAACCTCACGCCACTGAGAGTGCCCTACTGCTTGAAAATAGTAGGTGGGGTCAACTGAAGCAGCTAGGGCATAAAATGGTTCACTTGTACCCCGAGTTATATGTCGTAACCGCATTGTATGCCCGCGCTCTTGTGGTTGCGCTCTTGTGGTTGAGCACGAGTAGCCCGACCTTGAGTAGGGGCCTGTTCCACGGGGCCCTCTAGGGCTAAAAGTGGCGGGCTTGATCCAAGGGTTGTTCAGACTGAACTGGTACGGTTACTGAGGGGCATACTACTGGAGCGGTCCCCTAGGGTGTGGGAGTATCTATTTGTCATAACCATCCCTGTTTAGACAACTCTGCAAAGGGAAGAACTATTTCATCAAATCTGACATGCCGACAGATAAAGATTTTTCCAGTAGTGAGGTCCATGTAACGATAACCTCTAAAGGATGGTGGGTACCCTAAGAAGACACATGGTTTCGACCGGAACTCTATTTTGTGCCGATTGTGCGGCCGTAGGTAGGGAAAACATCGACACCCAAAGATTCAGAACAAGGTATACGGGGGTTGGGTTTTATATAGGCGGAAATGTGGGCTTTGAAACTGCAAAGAAGACAATGGAAGATAGTTGATTAGATATGTTGCGATTTCAAACGCATAGTCCCAATACTTTAATGGGATTGAGCTTTCAGCAAGTAGGGCCAGCCCAGTTTCAACAACATGCCGATTGCGACGCTCTACTCGACCATTTTGTTCATGTGTGTAGTCGCATGATTGCCTATGCACAATCCCAAGCTTTTCAAATGTTTTATGCAGCCGACGGTATTCACCCCCTAAGTCGGATTGTATACTTTTGATAAAACGCGAAAATCGGCGTTCTACCATCACACGAAACAACTCAAACACTTTATATATATACATATATATATATATATATATATATATATATATGATTTTAGCCGTAAGGGATAAAACCAGCAATACCGAGTACAATCATCGACAAATAAAATAAAATATCGAAAACTAGAACTAGAAACTACGGGGTGCAGGCCCCCAAATATCTGTATACAATAAATCTAAAGCACTAGAAGCAAACGTATTTATTCTATCTAGTGGAAAACGGCTAGATTTCCCGAGCTGACACAAAGAACACAATCCTAACGAACTGACTTTATTTGTAGTGACTGGACAATCCTGAAGAACCAAACGGAGGACTTGCTCGTTTGGGTGACCCAATCTACTATGCCAAACAGTGGGGGAGGCTCGGGCACTAAAAAAGGCTAAGTGACTTCGGGGAATGGATAATCTGTATAAGCCTCCCACGGTTGGACCTTTAAGAAGAACCACCTAGGTGGTGCAGTCCTTCACAACAAAGAAAGTTTTGTGAAATTCAAAAAACACATCATTTTCATTAGTAAAACGATGCACAGATAACAACGGAATCGACAATTTAGGCACATGTAAAATATTCGTTAGACATAGAGATTTCAAAACAGTAGGAAACGTTGCACGACCCACACTAGAAATACCTAGACCCGCACCATCACCCACATGCAACACATCACTTCTAGAGTACTGTTCGCCCAACCCCATCGTCGATGAGTCCAGTGTGGCATGCTGTAACACCCCAATTTTCATAACCAAATTTCCTTAATTTTTATTTCTTTATTAATTGAAAATTTCTACATTCATAGCGGAAGCAATAATAATCCAAATAAAATCGGGTGTTACCGCCACGCTTAGGTATCTCTCCTATACCCAAACGCTAAGGCTAAACTTACAACTCTCAAATACATCAAATCCAACTTAATACATAATGAAAATAATTATACAACTAATAAATTTCTCAATAAACCAAATCTTCAGAAATGTCTATTTCTTAATTAAATAGACTAATCCAAATCCAAATCCGCATCTCGATTTCTTATCCATGTCACCTGTAAAAATCATTTAACACAAAACATTGGGTGTAATCCCAAAATTAGCATAAGCTAAGTAAGAATCACTTCACCCCGTAAAATATAGGCTTGGATTTCATTATTTTAAAAACTTGTATACTTATATACTTTTCCAAAATACATATGTGGAAGTACACTTTTCATAGTATAGAGAATTAATATTTATAAATGGAGAATTAACAATCTCATCAAAATCCATTTAGAAACTGAACCAATACCGATGTGTACACCCCCAGTAGATTCCAAGCCACTGGGTAGTATATGATCCAAGTAGCTACTCTTGCTACCTCACCCTTATAAAATTTGGAAACTGGATCACAACCTATGTGATACACCCTCATGGGATTCCAAGCCCAATGAGTAGTAATTAGTCCAAGTGAACAGTAATTACCTTTACTGAACACCACACAGAATAATGGTTTTCTAAAATAAATTATTTCTCCACAAATAAATACTTTCTCCACAAATATACAATTTTCTCCAATAAAATAATTTTCTCTAACATATATAATTTCTCCACATTTTCTCCACATAATTTCTCAAAAATAAAGATTTAGTCCACAACAGTGTTAATACAATTTCACCATACCAATATATATAACACCAAAATTTCCAAGCCACACTTTACTCAACACACGGGCTCGACATTCGAGACCCATTCTCGATAATTCGAGAATCACCACTCACAATGTTACCATTTATCGATAAATGTACTTGTGTTCACATGAATAGCATATATCATATCACAATCACACATCATATAGATATATATATACATTGGGGTAAAATATTTAGTTTTAGTGAACATGAAAACTTACCTTGAAGTCCAAAACTCATATCAATACTTAAAAGTAGCATCCTAACCACTTTGATAGGAAACCTGTGAATCAAACCATTCTAATATAATTTACTATAACCAATTATAATAATCATATTATTAATATTAGCACTTCACTAGCCAAACCTTATTAACATTATTCATTTCAATCCAGTACTAATTCTCAACAGCATATCACCATTCGTACTCATCCTTATCATCGCCATTATCATCATCCACTAATTACTACTCATCATCATAATCATTTTCCTCATCATTAACATATTATTATTATAATCATTATGCTCATCATTCCCAAATCATCATCAATTCTAATCATCCTAATCATTCCCAAGGATTCACAATACCAATCATAAATTAAAATTACAATAACAACTTAACATTCAATAATGATTCATATATATTCTCCTGTATCTATACGCTGAACAAACCCAACAATATCATCATCATCTACCATTAATATTATAATAATAATATGCCACTTTCTCATCATCTTTAATCTACTAATAACTAACCCACATTTAAACAAAAGGATTTTGAGTGCAGAAACAAATACCTGGATTAGAGATTAAATGGAGGATTCTTGCTAGAGATAAAAAAGAATAGTAAGATCATATTGAAATTATTATGAACCAGTAGAGTGAGGGAAGAAAGACGAGTGCTGAATGCCTGTGTAAATTCAGCTATTTTATTATAGCTATAAGAGAGGAAGAGAGGCAGAACTATGGGGAGAAGAAGACAACCAGTCTTCACATACATGCGAGAACGGGTTGAGGCTAATTTGGCGCTATTGTCCCCTTAAATAACCAAAACAAAATAAAAGATTGGGTGATTGATTGAATAAATGGATCCCCCTTAATCAGCCAAAAATGCTGGTGTTGACCATGGAAAATAAGAAAGATTAAGAATATATATATATATATAGTCGAAAGAGGATAAACCAAAATTTGAAACTGACATAAATATAGATATATATTACGAAAATTATTGGGGAATTTGGGTAAGGTATTTTGAAACCATTTTCTTCAGATATTTAGTTTGGGTAAGGTATTTTGAAACCATTTTCTTCAGATATTTAGTTCAATAAGTCTAGAACCTACATAAAAAATTTCATAGTGATCCAATTAGTAAAAGTATGGTTTTCAAAAAATTTCATAGTGATCCAATTAGTAAAAGTATGGTTTTCGAAAAATTTCATAGTGATCCAATTAGTAAAAGTATGGTTTTCGAATTTTTTTATAGTGATCCAATTAGTAAAAGTATGGTTTTCGAATTTTTTTTCCAAAATTAGTCCAGAGAGAAAAACAATTCTGGACAGCACACTGTCAAAGGCAAAAATGAAATTTTCTGTATTTAGTCGAAGATCAAAATGACCAAAATATTTTATGGATATCAAGTATTATAAGTTTAGGCTCTACCATAAAAATTTCAAGTAAAACGGAGTTCGGGAAGTATTTTTACCAAATCAATCTTTCGGACTGCGCCGAGCTGAAATTTTCTGAAAATGAATGGTTAGAAAAATATTTGGCTAAAATTGAATTTTGTAACAATAATGGTGACGAAATTTCGGGGTGTCACACATGCGCCGTAGCCCCTGTATCCGGGTACCAGGCGTCGACAACGGAGGGAGCGGCTAGATCACCGGTTTAACGCCTGTAGCAGTAAACCGCCTCGTGACCGTGTGAGTGACATATTTGACACCGTGGGTTGTTCCCGCGCCCTTGGCCACGCCCATTCTATCCACGACCGTGCCGGCCACCACGGGGAGCAGAGTATTGACCGCCACGACACGAATCACCGTTGTTACACCTGCCTCTACCAGCGTAAAGCACCGTCGGGGACGTTCCAGTCGCGTCGCCAGAATTAGCTGTGTAGTCATCAGCGAAGATGAACGCCTGGGCCTGCAAGAAACTGCCAATTGCGGAATGGTGACCGGATCGCCGGAGACAGTGAGCGAAGCCGCCATGGATCGGAATTTCATCGCAGCTCACGGAAGACGTATAGATTTTGTTCTTCTAGCGAGAGCGGGCGACCGGCCAATGCGAGATCCTTCACGATCAACTAGGCTCTGCCAAGATACTCCGCCGGCGTGCTGTTCCCTTGGCGTAAGCTCTGGAATTGACCCAATAAATTGAGACAACATGCGAGTGTTAATGAACTAAGCGCCGCCGTGATAGCTAGAAAACACGGCTCTAGAGGTGTCACGACCCACGACGAGGTACATTACCTCGTCCGTGAGGGAGGAAATCAGCAGCGATAGTATTGACTGGTCTTGCTGCACCCACGCTGAGTATGCAGGATTGGGAGTCGCGGTGGCCGCGGTCTCGCCTGGAGCGGTGGTTAGGGTGGTCGCTGAGCACGGATTTGTGCCGTCCACGAAGCCGAGCAGTCCTTGACCTTTGAGAAAGGGCATGAGTTGGGTACGCCAGAACAAAAAATTTCGGGAGGTTAATTTGATGGAAACGAAGTGGTAGGCGACCGATAGGGTGTTGGTGGTGTTCGTCGGAGTGGTGACTGTGGCGACAGTCATGGTTCTTTCCGATGAGTTTGTCGACATTGTGAGGGGAAGAGGAAAAAGTGGAGTCCTAACGCTAATTGATACCAGATGAGAATATCGATTAATTCAAAATCATAATCAAAAGATAATTACAGAGTCCTAAATGACTAAGGAGTCACAAAGGCTCCTGAACAATAGGTAGCTCAGTCAGACTAATTCTAGACCACATACAATAACTTAATATAAAACATATAATATGAACTGTAACACTAATATTATTGACACTTACAAGCCTTCCCAACTTCATTTTCCAACTCAAATGGATCTACTTTGAGCATTTTGAGCGTACAATATATCGATCTCTTCGTCGCACTACGAAGAACTCGAATCCACTTTGGCCCGATCCAAATCGGAAGTGGACTCCACATATATTTGTGTCACAAAATAGCCACTTACAATTCCATTTTAAGATATTTTTTTCAACAATCCCTCACATGAATGAATATTGATTTTCGAAGTTGTAAAAACAAAACAACTATGTTCAACAGTCGATCCCTGCATAGGATAGGTAGGTGTTACCCTTTAAACCTTCTCTTGTCTATTTGTGTAGACGATGATATACCCCACACAGGAACCTTCCAACAATGTTTTGTTCTCATGAGTGTGCCTGTTTTTGTCATGGGTCACTGACTCACTATGCTTAGTTTTGCAAGACAACCCAGTCAATTCTCCTTTGAAGTGACCCCATTTCTCTCTCGCATAGGTGATTCTTTTTCGAGTATCCCACATACTCACACATGTCAATCGACAATTCGAATCATTAAAGCATCAATTTGCTAACCTCTTGCGGGAGTCATTATTCTAAGAACGAGTGGTAGGGAGTCCAAGACCCACACAGTGACACGCTTCGTTCCATAATTTAGTTGTCTCATTGAACTTAGGTGCCAGATAGGGTTTAGGGTTTAGAATCCAAGCAATTCATGGTTAAGCAATGGCTAAACAACTAGAGATGGGCTCAAGTTACGGGATTTTTCCTTCTAGATACCTTTACAACTTAGGGAATTAGAGGAGAACACAATAACCAAAGGGTTAAACGGCAATGCACAAAGGAATCCTAGCCTAAGCCACATTCGTAAACGAATAACGAAGGATTAGAGCAAGGATTGCCCCACTCTCGTGGTGTATAAATTCCTAGCTCTTAAAGCACATAAGCATTTAGGCCCCCAATTCTTTCCTATTTTCATAGAAATAAAATGGGTTTGAGAATGGTAAGGCTTGAGTCTTTCGCCCAACTCTCTTTTAGGTGAAATACTCTCCAAAAACACGTTAATAATTGTTACATACTAAGAATTAACAAGATTATACATAGAACCTTCTCAAACATATGAATCCCAGGTTAGTGTTCTTCTCCCTTATGCAATAATCACATATTTAGCATCTAGATTGGCAATATCACCCTATTTCGAGCCCAAATACGAACTACTCACACATTATAAACATAAGTAAAGCAAAAGCAAAAGGAAATATCGTCAACATTGCATAAAAGAGTAAAAGAAGAGTAAGAAGAGTAAAGAAGCTTTTTTATTGAAGATAAGAAATTTGTGGTTTAAATCCACTTCAATCCGCGATTACAAACTTTAAAGATGACTTAGATGTGTAATACCATGCTAATCTAAGCTAAAGAAGTCTGATGAAATGAGGAAAAATAAGCTAAAGCTATTTAGGGTTCGAACTCCCTCAAAAGCAACACAAAAACGCGCTTATATACTGTCAAGTCAGCACAGGGACATGGCTGTGTCACTGCTGGTGTAAAAACCCAACCAAAATAGAGGTTGCACTGGTTGACACGACCAAGTACATGGTCGTGTCAACCCCTAACTGACACGGCCATGACCTGACACGGCCACTTACACGGTCGTATCAGTTCTCCTCTAAACTCCACTTGCTACACTTTGTTGCTCCGCTTCTCCTATCCTTCTTGAGTGGGTTCCTTGCCTCCCAAATTGATTCGAAATGCCCCAAAATACTTCATTCTTTACTTGTGAAAAATTGTACCTAGGAAAACAAATAACACAAACGAGTCCCAATTCACACTCAATTTTTGGGCATTTTATATATAAAAAAAAAAGGGCAAAAACAAGGGGTGAAAAAGGTCAAGAATTAGTGTTATCATCAACTTCTCAGGCAACTCTCTATTTAACCTGTTGGTTAACAGATCTGCTATGTTGTCTTTTCACTTCGCATAGTCAAACGAGACAACACTAGTTGTGTGACGTTGTTTAATGGTGTTATGTCTACGACTTATATGTCTAGACTTACCATTATACATGTTACTCTAATCCCTTTCAAATGTGGCTTGACTATCGCTTGAAGGTACAAGTTTTTTCCAACTAGGAATATCCTCAAGAAAATGTCGTAGCCATTCAGCATCTTCGCAACATTTGTCTAAGGCTATCAACTCAGATTCCATTGTGGATTTGGCTATCACAATTTGCTTCAAGGATTTCCATGAAACAGATACATTGGCTAACATAAATACGTAGCTACTTGTGGACTTAGAGTCCTTAAATATCATATATCCAATTAGCGTCACTATTCCCTTCAAGTACAACGGGATATTTGGTATAGTGCAGTCCAAAGTCACGAGTATACCTTCGGTATTAGGTATCTCATAACCTTTACTGTTGTCTGTTGCCTTCTAATGCATATCAGTGGGGTTACTCGTATACCTACTGAGTTTACTAACCGCAAAGGCAATATCCTACCTAGTATAGCTCATTATATACATCAAACTACCAATGATCCTAGCATATTCTACTTGAGAAATACGTTCTCCATGATTCTTGGTTAGATGAACGTTTGTATTAAACAGTGTCCTAGCCAATTGATTATCATCCTTGTTAAACTTTGCTAGGATTTTATCAATATAGTGAGATTGGCTCAACACAAGACCATAGTCTTCTAATGATTTTAATCCTGAGGATTAAATCTGCCAAACCCATATCCTTCATGTCAAATCTCGAATTTAACATGTTCTTGGTAGACTTGATCATTCGATCGTTATTACCATCAATGGTTATATCATCTACATATAAACAAAGAATAACATAGTCATCTATCATTTCCTTAACGTAGACACATTTGTCACTCTCGTTTATTTTAATTCCATTAGTTAACATCACATTGTCAAACTTCTCATGCTACTTCTTAGGTGCTTATTTTAAACCATATAACGATTTAACCAATTTACACACTTTCTTTTCTTAGCCCGGAATAACAAATCCTTTGGGTTGTTCTATATAGATTTTTTCATCTAACTCGCCTTTTAATAAAGCGGTTTTCACATCCATTTGTGAACTTCCAAGTTTCGCAACGCGGCTATGACAAGTATCATCCTAATGGAATTTATTCTCGTCACAAGGGAATACCTGTCGAAGTAATCAAGGTCCTCGTGTTGCATATAAAATTTAATTACACGCCTTATACTTCTCAATAAAACCATCCAGTTTCATCTTCCTTTTAAAGACCCACTTGGATCCTATGGTTTACTACCTGAAGAAAGATCAACAAGCTCCCAAGTGTGATTCTATAGGATAGAATCCACTTCAATTTTAATAGTCTCTTTCCACATTCGTCCTTCCATAGAAGTCACGCCTTTTACATACGCTCTAGGCTCATTTTACAACAAACATGTTAGAAAATCCGGTTCATTTTCTAATAAACAAGTTAGAGTACTAGAATCATACTCTAACAAGTAAGTTAGAACATATAGACAAATGATTTTTCGACTCTAGCCCGTTTGCTACGTCTAGGCATGAGCTCGGGTTCTCTTTTAGATTCCCCACTATCATTATCCATAGCTACACCAAAGGTTCGTTTCGACGTACTAGGTCTCTCATTGGACTTACAAGGAAATAAATTTTCAAAGAACAATGCATTCCTCGATTATATTATCGCATTCTTATGCACGTCTAGATTATGGGACTTGTGTACTAAGAATTGATAGGCACTACTGTTATGTGCATAGCCAATAAATATACAGTCCACCATTTTAGGACCTATCTTTATTTTCTTTGGTGTTGGCACCAACACTTTGGCAAAACACCCCACAGTTTAAGGTATTGGTAGGAAGCCTTCATACTTTTCCACAACTCATAAGGAGTTTTATTGAACTTCTTGCAGGGTACCTTATTTAAAAGGTAATTACTTGTCAAAATTGCATTAGCGCACATATTTTGAGGTAGGCCCAAACTTATAAGTTATAAGCATCGCATTCTTCATATCTTTCAATATGCGATTATTGCGTTCGATAACACCATTCGATTGAAGTACATAAGGTATTGTGCACTTGTGTATGATACCAACACTAGCGTAGAAGTCACCAATAGGTGCTTCATACTACCACCTCTATCGCTTCTAACCTTCTTAATCGAAAGTTGGTTTTCAACTTCATTCTTATAAAGAATGGCTTTTTCTAAGGTTCCATCTTTGCTTTTCAGCAGTACACATAACAATAACGTGTACTATCATTGATAAATATGATAAAAATATTTATTACCACCTCTAGTTTGTATCAATTTAAAATCCTGCAAATCACTATGAATAAATTTAAGTGGTTAGTTCAGTTTGCCTTTCAACTGATACGAAAGGTGTCTTAGTTTTGCCTCAACACAAATTTCACATTTGTTATTGAGTAAATACCCAAAATGGTCCCTCGACTGTGGCATAATTCACAAATAAGTCCTCAACTATCAAGTTAGCAAATTAAGTTCTCAACTATTCAACTCTTACTCAATAAAGTCCTCAACTATTCAATTCTTACTCAAAAAGGTCCTCAACTATTCAATTCTTACTCAATAAGGTACTCAACGAAGGATTGGTTTGCGAATCATTGTGTAAGAATTGAAAAATTGAGGACGTAATTGGTAAAATTGATAGTCGAGGACTAATTTGTGAATTATGGCATAGTCGAGAGACAATTTTGGGTATTACTCTTTGTTATTTGTATTAATTTGGAATGTAGGAATATGTGTCATGCTAATTAATCTACGTATAGAATTAAAATTAACATTACTTAGTCTTCATGCCACAAATTAGAAGACTCAAGCAAGTAAACATAATTAACTTTGCCTTTATTCATGATAATAGGCATTGCATTGAGCTTAAACAACCCATCATGTACATAGCCTTTACCAACAAACATTCCTAGTTTGACAAAACTACTTTGTCTTACTCAAATACCATACGGAATCCATGCTTATTCAGCAACAAGCCAGACACCATATTCTTTCGTAGCTCAGGAACATACAACACGTTGTTCAACGCAGTTCCTTTTATGCCATTTTAGACAACACATACTATTTAGAAAATTAGTAGTCTTAAAAGTGTAGCAACCAGGAGATTTGCATGTATGCTCGCTCCCCAATATTTTGCCATTGCTATCCTTTTGTAGATGTTTCAATACTATTCCTTTTATGCTTGGTTTCGTAAATCTTTTTTAAGTGTGATTGTGAGTCTTATTTGATCTTTGAGGTGAGGACTGGGACTGGAGAGTGGGTGGTGGATGAGCAGGGCAAAGTAGCAGTTATGGTTGATTATTTCCTTAGTCTGTATGTTATAGGGGAGGGAGATGATCGACTGGTAATTGAGTGTCTTTCGCGGCAGATTACAGATGAGCAGAATGAATCCCTGGTTCGGCCAGTAGATGTGGATGAGGTTAAAAGGGCTCTGTTTGCAATGTACCCAGACAAATCCCCAGGTCTAGACGGCTTGTCGCACTAGGACGTGGTGGCGCCGAGGTAGTGACTTTCTGTGAAAACTTCATTACTTCTAGTATTTCGTCTGCATCTATAAATGATACTCATATTGTATTAATTTCTAAGACAAAAAATCTTGAAAAAATGACTGAGTATAGACATATTTCCCTTTGAAATGTTATTTATCATATTGTTGCGAAGGTCTAAGCAAATAGGTTAAGGGGGTGTTGAATTCTGTAATCTCTGATGTTCAATTGTGGATAATGTGTTAATTGCTTTTGAAACTCATCATGCTATGTATCGGGGTAAGGGGGATAGGGGAGGTTATGGGGCTTTGAAGGTTGAGATGTTTAAAGCATATGATCGGGTGGAGTGGGGTTTCTTGGGAAGAGTTATGGGTAAGATGGGGTTTAGTGATTGGTGGGTGAGTTTGATGAAGGAGTGCATTTGCACTATTCAGTATAATGTTTTGGTTGAGGGAAAGGAGTGGGGACCTATTAAACCATCAAGAGGACTAAGGCAAGGGAATCCTTTATCTTCATGCCTGTTTATCCTGGTCGCAAAGAGTTTAAGTGCTATGTTAAGGGTGCAGGAAGAAACAGGTGGTTTACATGGGATAAGGGTAGCTAGAGGGGCTCCTACAATATCTCATCTTTTTTTCGCCGATGATTGTTTGTTTTTCTTTAGGGAAAACACTTTGGAAGCGGGGGTTATTAGGGAGATTCTGAGAGACTATGGGCAGGCTAGTGGGCAGCAGGTGAACTTTGGGAAGTCTACCATCGTTTTTGGTAACAATGTGAGGAGGGAGGATAAGGAGGGGGTTTGTGAGACTCTTGGGATCCATGAGCAACCCATGAGGGGGAAATATTTAGGTCTTCCGGGGTATGCGAGGAGACGAAAATGGGATGTGGATTTGATAAGGGATATGTTTTCTCATTGGGATGTGTCTCTATAATTCTTAGTCTTCCTACTCCGGTTTCTAATTCTAGGGGGGGGGGAGGGGGGGAGGAGAGTGCTGGAAGTTATACTATTCGTAGTGCTTATAGGTTGGCTGCCAAAGTTTATGTTGATGAGACGGATTTTGAATGGACAAAAGTTTGGAATCTAAATATTCCCCCAAAAATTAAGTGTTTTTTTGGACTTTGTGTACTAATAGTCTAATAGGCTATCCACTAAAGATATTTTGCTTATAAAGCAGGTTCGGTGTGATTCTATTTGTCTTTTGTGTGGAAATGAGGCTGAATCGGCTGTGCATATTTTTGCAAATTGTGTTTTTACTCATGCTTGTTTGTGGGTTTTGAGTAGTGATTGGAGGCTGGGGTTGGCGGAATCTATTCATAGATGGGTGCATGATATGTGGTCTTTCTTGTCTTTAAAAAATGATTGAAAAGGTGGTGGTGGTGTGTTGGGCTATTTGGGAAAATAGGAATGACATGGTGTGGAATAAACAGGGTAAGGATCCAGGGTCTTTAGTGCATCATGCTTTGCTTTTTGTTCATGCTTGGCAGGTTGCTCAGGATGGGTTTTCTGCTCATAATTCGGCTCCTATGCAGCATATGCATACGGTGGATTGGGTTCCTCCCCAAATTCATTATCTCAAAATAAATGTTGATGCTTCTATGGACTTTGGTAATCATTGTATGAGTTTGGGGTGGGTAATTCGAAATGAGGAAAGAGTTGTGCAAGGGGTGGGTATGCAAAAGGTCCAGGGTCTATACACGGTTCGTGAAGCTGAAGCAATGGGGGTTAGGGAGGTTTTGAGTTGGATTAAAAGACAAGGGTGGCGACGAGTGATTGTTGAAGCTGATGTTCAGGTAGTGACGAAAGCTGTGGAACGAGGGGTGAACACTACTCCTTTTGGTGCACTTGTGTATGACATCCGGACTATTCTGAAGCAGCTTAATTCGATTACTCTTACTTTTGTGCCTTTTAGATGTAATCATCCTGCTCATATTTTAGCTAGAAAGTCTCTTTTCAATCCAGACTATGAGCCGTATGTGTTTTTTGATTCTATACCTCGTTGTATTTCTGGGCATTTTAACCTTATGAGTTAATATATTGAGTTTAGTTGGTTTTTCAAAAAAAAAAAAAAAAAAAAAAAAAGATCTTTGAGGTTTAATTTTGTCAATTAATTTCACTAATTTCAAATCAACAGTTATCATTACTTTCATTAGGCAGTAGACTGCTCATGAACTCGTAGTTTTAATTAGACTTAGGTCTCAAGAATTGTTTTAAGAAAATTCGTTAGAAAGATGTCAGTGAATTGTTATAGCGGATTTAAACTTAAAAATAAGTGTGCAAAAATTATTCTTTTATAAACTTATAGGTTTCATTATCAAGACGTGTCCGCACTAGGACTCAAATGGACTACAGCACACCAGCAGCAAGCCGAAAGTGAAAAAAATGAATAGTTCTTTGACAACAACTTAGCTCTTTGGAGCATGTGGGTTGTAAAGTATAGTAGAGGGTAATAATTATTTTTTAAAAAGATCGAATATTTAGAGTGATAATTATTAACTACAATAATTTATTTACTTTGATAGTTATTGTGGTTAATTCTTTTTTATTTTCGTTATTTTATAATGATTTTTTTTTTTGAATTTACTATGTAGTATGTATAAAATTCACAGTTAGATAAATACTAATGGTAAATATTTATTCTGATCTATATAGTCGAACAAATTAAAAAAATAATCCCTTATTAGTTCTTTTAATATTTAAAGGGATATTGCTTGTTGCTTTATTTTGATAATAATTTGACACTTATCCAAATGTTTTGTTTGAAAACTTATAGTATGATATATATGATTCCAATCCTTTATTATATTCCTAGAATTTGACCCACCTATTGGTCAATTATATTCAAAAAAAAAAACTCTTATTCAAAACTTTAATTTTAAATTTTAAAAAAAGAGTTTTCCATTCGATCTCTTTTAGTTTTTTTTTTTTTTTTTAACTTGAAAAGTCTAATGCAATTTCTAGTACTCATTGGAACAGCTAAGCTCAAGAAACAAGCACTAAATTACACTGATTGAATGATTACTAAGTCCCACTCAAAATTCCAAAGCACTAGTATCATTCTATGTATGTAACGAATTTAATTTAAAAAGATTGTTTCAAATTTGAGTTTATAATTTAATTTTATATTAACTATTTTAGCTAGTGATACCAAATAAAAAATTATATATTACGGTTAAAAATTGCATATAAAATTCTATTCTTTGCTTTCAAAATATTGAATCTCCAATCCCAAGGGCCCCTCATACTCCGGCCGGATATAAAATTCTATTCTTAATTCTTTGTTTGGCTGATTTGAAGGGGATAGAAGGGAGGATAGGTAAGGTTTGAGTTTATCTGATCTACTAAAAATTGGATTTTTGTCAAAAATGGAGAAAAAGAAAAAGAAAAAAAGTATATGTGTATAAAACTTATGATGTGCTCAGCAAGTGTTACAAAGTGGTTGTACATGATAAAGAACTTGCGTGGAAAAATTCACATGAAAAAATAGGCGGAACATGATTCTCTTAACTAAATGTCAATTTGATTCTTGTCAATATTTTCGTGGTTGAACCTGTTGCATGATATTTTCTTTAGTTTGGTTTACCTTCTTATGTATACGTGATTTGCAGGGTTTATCCAGTGCACGCGCTCATGTAGTGATTGTAAACTTTTCTCGTATATAAAATCACATTACAAATAACTCACCAAAAACTCATTAAAAAAAATCTACAATGATCGAGGTTGCTCTTTATTGTATAGCCGCATTTTGGTGCATTTGAACTATATATCTTGCACAAATTGTATCCTCATTAGATATATATAATGTGATTTATACACGTTTGGGATAGGGTATATATGTGTACATTATAAATGGAATGTAAATATATGTTAGATTTAATTAGTGATAGTTTAGATATTTAAGTTAGTATCTTGATAATATATATACACTTTAATATTTATTTGAAGTTGGCTACATAATAATAATAACAAGAATAACAATCATGCATATCTAAATGAATGATATTCATTGTATTTGAGAAATAATTCAATAATGAATTACAAAATAAATATATTATTTTCTTTGTTTGAAGCATCATCAATGAATATATACTAATATATGGCAATGGTCAATCTAAACTGGTAAAATTGGTTCTTGGATGGTAAATTATAAGCAATGACACATGATTGAGCATTGACAGCCGTAGTGTGGGAATTACACTCAATGTGTATGTGTGTGCTTCTTGTGGACATCAGGCACTACTTCTCTCACCTATTGAGCAGTTAAGCCACCATAATTTACCCTTCCACTATACTGCTAGATCGGAGTGTGGAGGCCCTAGCGGCAAGGAATTTCACCTTTGTGGCAAGGTAAAAACATATTCCATAAAGAGTTACATTATTTATAAATGTATAAATAATTAATATGGATTTAAAAAGTTTTATAGGCTTGAAAACAATTTAGTTAAATTATTACATAGCTATTCGGTCATGAAAACTACATTTCATTTAATTTTCATAAATAAGTTTTAAACTAGATTATTTTAAAATTATATATAGAGAGAGAGAGGTGATGGGATCTTGTAAACACTAATGTTAAAGTAAAAGATTACAAATTGATCTCAGTTGTTGATCTGAAAAAGATCGATGGCTCTAAAGTAAAGGAATATGAAAAAACATGTGTGGAATTTTAGTTAATATTTTAAAGAGTTAATTACATTTTTAGTCTTAGATTAAAAGGTGACAACCCACTTTTAACCCCTTGTTTTCATAACATCCCATTTTGGTTCTAGTATTATTTTGGCATGAATATTTTTTTCATCAGTCAACAAAATAGTTGAAATTTTGTAAAATACAAGGGCATTTAGGTCTTTAATTTTGAATTTTTTCAAGAAAAGAAAAATAAAAATATAGCGGGTCAACCCACTTTATATTAAAAAAATTGAAATGTCCTTGTATTTAATGACATTTCAATGATTTTATTGACGGGGAATAATAAATGGTCATGCCACAATAATACTAGGACCAAAGGGGGGTGTTCTAAAAAAAAGTATTAAAAGTAGACTGTCACCTATTAATCTAGTACCAAAAATGAAATTAATTCTAAACTTTAAAGTGCACTGTGTATAATTGTAAAGTGCATCTAATGATATGTAGGAGTGCAATCAAGATGTTGCACTTCACATATCACTGGGTGCACTTTGTCTATTGTTTAGTGCACTTTGTAGTGTTGATCGATACACTTTAAAGTTTAAGATATTTACCAAAAATATCACCACAATTTTTTCCAAATCCCCTTACTTTAGAGTTGTTGATCATTCCCATATCGACAGTCTCGACAATCAAGATGAGTTCACAATTTTTACTTAAGCTAAACACTGTGAAGAGGCCGAACCTAGTGATGTGGTGACAGATCCACTAAGGACTGGGAAAATACATGTGCCAACTTAATTATACCCCCCTCAACTACCCAATAGTTGAAGTACTTGATTACATTTAATCTCGCAACATGGTTCAACAGCAAGAGCTAATCCACGATCCCGTAAGGGCAGCCCAAGTGGTAAAATAGTTACACCTGCAGTTGAGAAGTCGTGGGTTCGAACCTCAAACCCTTGGGTTTGAGCCGGTCAGCGGGCTTTACTCACATACTCACACAGTGAGGAGTGGGGTTTACCTCGTTAATCCAAAAAAAGAGCTAATCCATGATGGGGAGGACAAGACTAAGTATTGTACTTACCACCGGGCAAGATTTTCAAGAAGGACAATAAGGAAAGAGGGCAGCGATACAATCGTGCAATAGTGCCAATGGTCCTGAGAATGGGATCCGAGGGAGAAGAGGAAATGACTTACTGATTAACACCGATCACAATTGTAACGCTGTGGTAATTACTATGGATATTATTGGAGTTGACATTGGAAGGGTCTTTGTTGATACAAGGAACATTGTGAATGTCTTATATTTAGATGTGTCCAAAAAGCTGTTGGGTGTCGGCTAGCTTGGCCGAGTTTAGCCCTACTCGATTCGAGACATGGCATTGTGACTTACTATGGAGGGATGTGGTTAAATGGTTAATGTCTACCTACTTATCACCAATTGGTTTTAAGTAGGATATGTCAACTAGATAGCCAAAGAACTTTGTGGTTAAGCGTGCTTGACTTAGAACAGTCACAAGATGAGTGGCCATTGAGAAGTAAGCATAATGCAGTGTTGAGATCCATTAATTGGTATCAAATCCGAGTTTAGTCTCAGATGATATGAATGCGTAGGTTGGGCCAAGTCTAGTCATAGGATGGGGATGATAGGCACGGAGACTAAGGACCGAGTCAGGCATGCTACACAACAGGGCTTGGTGATAATTCGGGCCAAGTCTAGTCCCAGGATGGGGATGATGGGTGCGGACGCTAAGGACTGAGTCAGGAATGCTGTGCAACAGGGCTTAGTGATCAAAGGTTGCGATAGGTGCTGGGAGAGGGATTGTAGGGCGTCGGCTGGGTTGACCGAGTCCAGCCCCTTCTTGATCCACGACGTGGTTAAATGGTTAATATCCACCTACTTATCACCAACTAGTTTTAAGTAGGATATGGCAACTAGATAGCCAAAGAACTACGTGGTTAAGCGTGTTTGACTTACAACAGTCACAAATTGAGATCCATCAATTGGTATTAGAGTTGAGGTCATGGGTTGGAATTGATGGCGAGGCAAAAGCCGAGTCCAGTCCCAGATGGGATGTGGGCGTAGGCCGGGCCAAGTCTAGTCCAGGAAGGGGGATGGTGGGCACGAAGGCTAATGACTGAGTCAGGAATGCTGCACAACTGGGCTTGGTGATCAAAGGTTGCGGCAGGTGTTGGAAAGGGGATTGTTGGGCGTCGGTTGGGTTATCTGAGTTCAACCCCTACTTGATTCGAGACGTGGCACTATGGCTTACCATGGAGGGATATGGTTAAATGGTTAATGTCCACCCACTTATCACCAATTGGTTTTAAGTAGGATATGACAACCAAATAGCCAAAGAACTCTATGGTTAAGCATGTTTGACTTACAGTACTTATAGGATGGATGACCCACTAGGAAGTAAGCATAATGCAGCGCTAAGATCCATCAAAAACTAAATGCATGTTAGCATAGGTAGTTTGATGTCGGTTATAAAATTCCCTTATCGGGTATTATCGGAGATGTAGTATAAGTTGAGGGATTAGTAGAGTTGAACATAGAGCTTGGATTGCAAAGGTAGGGACAATTATTTCTATGACCCACCTATGTATGAAATTTAACACGCCAGCTGGCGTCAGAACGATAAGGGGAAACTAGCAATCAGCTTGAAGGTGTTATGCCAAGGCTTTGCAAAAAAAAAAAAAAGCGCTTCTTCTTCTAGCTAGGGTTAACACCATCTTTAAGTATAGTGACAATCACAAAAAGGAACAACCAGAATCAGTCTTTGAGACGCAACAACCACTCGAGGCTATATTGAGAAGCTCAACTTCATCAGGACGATTGATAAAATGGGCAATTATGATAACACAATTCACATTTGAGTATCATCCGAGATCAGTTGTAAAAGGTTAGGCGCTAGCAAATTTCATTGTAGAATGCACAACAAGGGACCTCGAGCTCGACTGACCTAGTCAATTCGATATGTCGTGGTGGGAAATGGTAAATGATGGATTGACTAGGAAAAAAGATGCAGAGGTGGGATTGTTCTTACCACTCCCAAGAGCTTCAAGCTATATCATTCTTTTTTGTTCACTTTCATGTCGACTAACAATGAGGTTGAGTATGAAGCATTAGTCGGTGGCTTGAAAGTTGCATAGACATTATTTGACAAGCACCGAAAAGTCAAATCTGATTCAGCGTTGGTTGTTGGCCAAGTAAATGGAACTTTCAAAATAAAGTGCGAGGGGCTACATTGATACATAAACTTAGTCACAACTTTGTTGCAAAGTTTCATCCATTTTGAACTTATGCGATACCCAGATCCGACAACAGAGATGAGAACATATTATTGAAGATGACGCAGGAAGTCCAAGAATACTTGTCTTTCATGGTGAGAATAGAGGAGATCTCAAACGCAAGTATTGACACATTGCCTGTCAATCCGTTCAAGGTGACCCAACAAGATTGGATAGCAGACTTTTTGAGGTACTTAGAGTTGAGTAAATTACCCTAAGATCTCGTTAAGGTCAAGAAGGTGAAATTAAAACCTGTGAGGTTTCAAAATATTTGAGGGGTACATGTCTATATATATCACCCTCGACTATTTGGAAACCTCACGGCTCCACAAAAAGCTATGGCCATAGCTTCTCCATCGGTTTAACCCACTAAATTTTAAACTGGTCATAGCTTCTCAAGCTTAAAAAAATAAACAGAGAAGTTGATATGGACGGAGTAGCTAACCATAGCTTTTCTATCCAGATAACGACGAAGTTTTGAAGAAAACAAATAAGCAACCGACTTCTTTATCTTTTCTGGTGACCTTTTGTATTAAAAGAATGACACATACATAAGCAAGTTATACCGGTTGTAACATTAGATTTACCGACTATTTGACTTAGTTGTAACAATTTAACCAAGTTATTAGCTCAATTGCATCAAATTGACAAGTTAATATGTAAAATTGTAATTTTTTTAAGTTGAAGAATCTAATTATTCTTTTTCTTGGGTGTCGGCCGAGTTCAGCCCCTGCTCGATTCGAGACGTGGTGTTGTGGCTTACCATGCAGGAATGTGGTTAAATGGTTAAGTACAACTATTTATCACCAATTGGTTTTAAGTAGGATATGGTGATCAGATAGCCAAAGAACTATATGGTTAAGCGTGTTTGACTTCTAATAGTCACGGGATGGGTGAACCCCTGGGAAGTAAGCATAGTGCAGCGCTGAGATCCATCAATTGGCCTGGTATTAGAGCCGGGGTCACGGGGTCGGCCGAGTTCAGCTCTTGCTCGATTCGAGAGTGTCCACCTACTTATCACCAATTGATTTTAAGTAGGATATGGAGACCAGATAGCCAAAAAACTATGTGGTTAAGCGTGCTTGACTTCCAGCAGTCACGAGATCGGTGGCCCATCGCTTTTTTTTAATTTTTGGTATAAAGTTTGAGGGTGTAACCCTTTCTACCAAAAAAAAAAAAATCTTGCAAATATAGTTATCCCCCCCACACACACACAAACATGAAGGCTCTTCCAAGTGAAAAATGGGATGAGATTTGAGTCGTTGATATAATCTAGACCAACGACTCAAACTGAAGAATTTTTTTTTTTTAAAGGCGCTTCCTAACAACATGCATACAAATGATCAAGTGTCTCGAACTGATGTACCTTAAGTTAGGCACCTACAATTATAAACTTACAAACCGCCTTAAGCTATAAACTTACGCACCTTAAGCTATAAATTTACGCACCTTAAGTTACCATAATGCCACCGCATTTTTTTTTTTGTGTTTTCTTTAGTTTGGGTTGTTGATTTTTGACTAGACCAATAGCTGAGATTACACATTATTTTTTACCTCGAGGTCATGTGTGTGTGTGTGTATATATATATATATATATATATATATATATATATATATATATATATATATATATATATGCCTATTGTCATGAACATAATTATATTGATATACACACATGGTTTGATTAAGAATGTCCTATTTTGATCTATATTTTTTATTTAAAAAATCAAATTTTCTTTTCAATACTTCTTCAATTCAAACATCTCTCAAGCAAACAATGCATCCTATATACGAAAATAAATATGTTAAACTTTTGCTTTCTCTGTATTGAATCACATACATGTTAAAGTTGATAGAAACTTAGAGTCAGAGACAAGTTACCTCGCCATTTATTGAGTCTATGACACTAGACAGTAGATACTGTCATGATGAGCATGATTGAACAAACCATTACTAAGTGATGTATGATTTCATTTTACTCAATTCAATTTGAGGGAGTGTTTGGTTAGATGGTTATTTTTTTCAAAGAAAAAATTTCTTAAGTTTGAGAAAAAATGAATTTTCTTCTATTTAGTTCATGGGAATTTTTTTTTTTTATCGGAAAATGTTTTCCTCAAGAATGAGAAAAAAGTTTCCCTTAATTAACTCACTCTTGATAATTTGTTTTCCATGAAAAATTAGCATGCCAATTTTGTCCCTATAGAACTTTAATTTCTTAATTACCCTTGTATTATTATTATTATTATTATTATTTGGTTGTCCAAAGGTATCCCTCCCGCCGATAGCCAGAAGACTAATCCTCCGTCCCAACAGTCAGCACATACACTAAGTGGTAGGGGACATTATTATTATTATTATTATTATTATTATTATTATTATTATTGTGTATAGGAATTTATTGGTCTTTATAGTCATTATTCCTTACAATTTCAAACCCAACCAAATAATGGAATCAATATTTCTAATAATTTCTTTTCCACCAACCAAACAATGTAATTAATTTTTCTGGTAATTTCATTTTCATAAAATTTCAATTCCATTTCTCCTCAAATATTTTTCACGAACCAAATGGGCCTATTGATTAATAGTTCTAAAATGAAACTCGATGTTACGTTTTTTTTTCTTTTCATCTAACCAATATAGATCACGTTACATGGTTTATATTTTATTTATTTTAAAGATATTATATGGTTATAAATTAAAATTAATTATATTGAACCAAATTAACATCTAATAATAATAAAATTTGTGTTTTCACTCAATATAATTTTCATATACTCCATAATTACCATTGAATATTAAAGATGTCAATATCCTATTAACTCTTGTTTTTGTACAAATTGAAAAAGGGAAATGACAAGTATACTTTTAGTAGTAAAAAAAAATGGTTGACAAGGAAAATATGTCGTCACTACTTGACGATTTGCACTAGATTAATTATGTTAATGTGTAATAATGCATAAATTATATAGGAGAAATTAAATAAACAACACTATAAACATTTTATGTTATTTGTGACGGACTTAACCAAGAGGGCAGGTGTTAAGCAAAAATACTATGTTAACCTGCGAGTAATTAAATGCATGGAACAAAGCATTTGATGTTAACTGAGTAAAAATAGTTCAATTACATGAACTCCCACATCTTACTTTTTAAATTTTACTTCGGACTGATAAGTTATTTTTTTATATGGGTCTCAATACAATTATACAAGTGTCAACATCAAAACTACTTAAGAGTAAAAATTGAGAGAATATAGTATTTTATAAGTAAAAATAAGATGCATCAGGGTGAAGGAGGCAGTATACGTACGGTGTGTGTTGGGCAGTGGGTCTACCATATATAATGGAAGTGTTTCATTTAAGAATTGTGTCTCCAACTTAGAGTTTCCCCTTTTTCTCAAAATGTTATCTTTCTTATTATTGTGTTGGTTTCCCTACTTCCATTAAAGCACAAAAAATCTAATCAAATATATAGGATAGGACTAGCTATTTTTTGATCTCTTAGCTAGCCTCCAATTCATCATCACAGTCATCTTCTAGATTACATATATACATACTCTGATCTGAGATGAGATGATGAGAATCTGTGAGAAGAAATGCAAAGTAGCCCAAGCTGCAATACTGGCCATGGAGATTCTCCTCCTCCCCACTGGACTCATCTCCACTTTTCTCATTCTTAAAGATTCTTCAACCAATCACAACAACCCTTTCTGCTTCCTTCACTCCCTCTTCTGCAACTTGAGGGATCACTGCCTTCGTTGTTTCAGCCTCTCATTCTTGTCTTCTCCCTTTTTCATCTGTCTCTTCATCAACTCTATCGTCCTCCTCATCTTGCTATCCTCCTCCAAATTCCATCACCGGAAAACCCAACCCTATCACGACCTTTTCTCTTACGACGCCGCCGATAATATTCCCGCCGCCGTCAACGCTCCGCCGCTGCCTCTGTCACCTGTAGGAACACTCGCATTTGGTAAGCCTTGTCTTATAGTATCTATGTTAGGATAAAAGCTTATTACTATAATTATAGTAATTATATTAGGATAAAACGCTTATTACTATGTCAAAAACTATAAATAGTTGGTAAGACACAATTTTATTTCTTTATATTTCACACATTTTCAAGAGCTAGGTGTTGCTCTCCTAAAAAATTTCTCTAGTTACATGACGCTAGACTGGGCCCTTAACGATCTCCTCCATCCATCAATTCCTTCCTTGCTCTGGGACTAAGTACTTACCATTACGACCTGATAGGAAAGACACAATTTTCAAGAGGTAGAATGTTGTACTTGGCACTATATTGACCTTGGTCTAATAATTTTTAACTATGTGGTGCTGGACTGGGCCGTTAAGAGCTCCCTCGAACTGTAATTGATATTGTGTATAATCCATTTTCATTCTAAATTTCTTTTTTAAATGGGGCTGATAACTTTACCAAACAGTCACGAATCGCAAAGGGCACTAACAAAAAAGATCCAATTTTCTTGGAAGATGATGAAGATACAATGAGTGGAGAAGGGGTTGACGTAAAAGAGCATCAAAATCCTGAAATCAACGAAGAAGAAGAGGCGGAGGAGGAGGAGGAGGAGGACACAATTGAGGCGACATGGGAGGCGATCAGCGGCGGAGGAGGAGAGGAGAAACAGAGCAGCAAACTGAAGAAGTGCGAGACATGGCCGAGGCCGCCGCCGCAGCCAACGACGACTGCCCCCGAACCTTTGGTTCCGTCAGCGGTGGCGGCAGCGACGTCGTGGAAAGAGCTGAGAAAATCGGTGACGTTCAATGACGCGGTGTCGGCGTGTCGGAGAGGCGGCCTGGCGAGGGACCTACTGCGGAGCCCCGAGGAGATGAACAAACGGTTCGATGATTTCATCCGAAAGGTGAATCATGAATTGAGGTTGCAGAGACAGGAATCAGAGCAGCGTTTCTTGGAAGCTATCAACCGTGGCCTTTAGCTTAAATTAACCGATTCCTGCCTGTATCTTCTTCTTCTTTAGTCCTGCTTCATGCAACCATCATATCATTTCGTTTAACTTGAAATGATGAGTATTTAGGGGACCTTTTGTTTTAATATCCTATCCAAAATAATCCCAAAACTATGTTTAATAAAACAACTACTCCGTATGTGCTTATTTTATAATAATAAAATTGAAAATTGAATCACTATTGTAATTAGTAGGGGTAGGCATTTAATTTGCTTCGAGTTATCCGAATCAAATCGAGTCTAAACGAAATTGAACTGAACTATTCAGTTTTGATTTATTATAAAAACTTGTGGGTTCCTATAAATTCGATGGTTTTAGTTCAGTTCAGTTAAAAATCAAACAAAAGCGAAAAAAAAATATATATATATATATAGATATATATATATATATATATATTTATTTATTTATTTATTTATTTTAAGGGACAAGAGATGCATGGTGCTGAATAGCAAAATAGAATATGCATGTGGTTTGGAAAGATGTTTGATATGGACAAATACGGAGGCGGTATACAAAAGGGAATCGTATTCTTATTATTTGCGATTAGAACCGAATACAACAAGGATACATGAACTTGTTCGTAAGTAATTCAGCTCAGGTAGTCAGCAGTGGGCCTACTGAGCTCCGAGCTAAGCGGCTGTCTCTCTCGTACAGTCCAAAAGTCCCCCTCTCATCAATAAATGCAGTATTTATAGACAGAGGAAAAGACAAGTTCCACCCCCTCGGCATGATGAGCACGTGGATGGCATGCACTGGCCTAATCCAGGGTGGAAACGTAGTTACGCATGTGGCGGGCTTGATAAGATAGTAGGCTGTCACGTCCCACTAAGCTCGGATGCTCAGTAGTCGGGGCAGAGTCTTGTGAACGCCCCCTATATAATGGCAGGTCTTGATAGATGATCGGCTCAAACCCAGCCCACCGACCTACAAGGTCTAGCTCGGACCGGATGCTGGATGATGCGCCATTCATTATACATGTAGTGCCCGATTGAGGGTATAATCCCTATCAAGTAGCCCCTCCCCCCCCCCCCCCCCCCCCCCCCC